>NW_026854942.1:0-169491 GCF_026571515.1 Ruditapes philippinarum
TAATCTTTTCATCAATCAATTTTATGTGATCTAAATGATATAGTATCATCAACACAATATATGAATTCTGGAACTGAATATGAAGGCATTTGTTTCTTGATGCAGTTGGAGCAAACATACAACCAAATGACCCTACCAGCACAGGTATGCAATTGTTTGTGTGTGTGTGTGTGTGTGTGTGTGTGTGTGTGTGTGTGTGTGTGTGTGCGTGTGTGTGTGGGTGCGTGTGTGTGTGTGCGTGTGTGCGTGTGTGTGTGTGTGTGTTTATTTAATTATAAATGTATGCTTATTGACAATACGTTTATGTCATGATATTTAAAGATAATAGGTTATGTGATTATATTAAATTTTCTTTTTTACATCATTACATTTGTTTAAACTATAATTAAATATAATGTCAATATATTTGTAACTGGACGACATTTGGTAATTCATGAAATTAATGAATATTTAAGTCGCACATTAAAGATAAATGTTGTAAATCATACATTGGATTTCACTTTAGGTACAAGTACGGAAGTTTTTCCACAAAATCCTTATGAGAAACTTGATAACATCTTGAAAGACAGTAATCAGTACAGTGAACTTAAACCAATGGATGAAAACCGTGATGATGTTTCGAGGAAAACTAATGCTGATTCAGCTCCAGAGACTTGGCAAAAAGACTTCGATAAAGCAATATATATGAATATGAAAATATGAGGACCAAAATCTTTATGAAATCTATACTGGTTAATATTTGTTATTTTTGTAATTGCCTTAAACTTTCAGCATAATTACTGTATATGCTGTGTAAGAACTAAATAGTGATATCTATAAACGATGTATAAAATAAAATATAATATTAACAAATACTGAAAACAATCGTACAAACACTAAGTAAAACGTACTTTAATGTTCTTAAATTATTGAAATTTATCACATGTTTATGCAGTGATTTTTTATATATTTTATGCCGTTTGATTAATTATATACCAAATATTACCAAATGTTACTGTAAAATTGCATTTTATAACTTAGATAATATAAATGTTAGATTGTAAGAAACTTTGCCTTTTCAATATTTGTAAATCATGTAAATATTTGTCAGTTTTGTTATCGTTTTTAACTTGTAGCATATAATATATTTCATGCATATCTTGAAATATCAATTTGTATATCAATGTTTATATAATCAAAAATGTCCGCTATGTTCTTTTGTAGTATATATTTGATTATGCAAACAAATACTGTTTGTTTGTTTGTTTGTTTCATTTTACGCCTTTTTTAACAGTATTTCAGTCATATAGGCGGGTAGTTTCCTAACCATCGTTCCTGGAGAGTTACACCAGTACTAGACTACCTTCCTCCGCGCTAAACTACCAAAGCATCTCCCGGGGATCGAACCCACGCCAGAGAGGTAAAAACAAATACTTAACAAATAGTATATATCAAGTGTTTATTTGTACTAAATTAAATGTAGACGAGGACAAGGTTCACTCGATTGTTTACATAAACCCTATACATTATTACAGTTAAGGAAGTATTAATAGAATACCTGTAGGCTTTAACAAAAATATTGTACATCCCGAAGACTATTAAGAGTAGTTTACATCTTGAAGGATTTAACAAGACTACTATACATCCTGGAGAGTGAAACAAAAAATCTTTACACTACATTATGACATCGTCATTCAAGCAGACAATAGCTAGCTTTCGATGTAAAGAGTAGGAGATACAAAGTTTAACCACATGATTATACGTGTTGTGTGACATGCTGTTATAAAACTGTTTGTTTGTCTTTTATTTGGCTGTGTATGCCAATGTTATTACAAAAAGGCACCTGGCATGAGAAATTGTAAGTAAATGTAAGACCTTAAGAGTGTCGATGTGTTTGTAGTGAAACAAAAAATGTGTCCCTTCTGTTTATTTTTTTTTCTCTTCTCAAGCATATTTTAAGGAATTCGATAATGTACGTATATTGTGACATTTTATGAATTGAAATGCAAGTATAACATATATCTAGTGTTCATCTACTTTAGATAATTCCCGTTTATTTAATATGCTATTCCCCTTGTTGCTGAGGGGTTGCCTTTAAGTGTTGCCGCCGTCCATCATTGCGTGATCATAAGAGGCAACTACATGTTTTTGAATAACAGGAGACTATGCGTGCCTTAGCTGAAGGACATGAGGTGGTTCTGACTCCCGGTGTTGCTAAGCTGGTAACACTTGAGTTGAGTCAAAATCGTATTTTCTCATTCGGCGTCATTTGACATAAAATGTGTTGATGCGCTGTCAACCCCCCCCCCCAAATAAAGAAACAAATAAAGAAACAACAACAAAAAAAACCAACAATTTATATGTTGAGCGAAACAGTACTATCTTTAAATATATCGAACATTTCGAGGGAAGATTACAATTTGTCCTTCCGTTGCGTGACACTTTCACTAAGTGGTGAAGAAAGAAAAGATACAACATTGTATGTGTAAGGAAAGAGGAAGAAGCTTAGTTGTTTTCATTTGTCCTTTGAAAAATACACTAATGCTGCAAAGATACGCCTTTCTAATTGCAAATTAAGTAAATGACACGGCACCATAGAGTTTGAAACTATTAAACTTTTCTCCTTCAATGCTACATGATGTTCATTGTCGTATTTGAAACACAATATATATCAATATTTAATCGATGCCTGTTTTGTATACCGCTAAATTAAATGTCTTATGACAGCTAGTTTAATAACTGGTAATCACTATTAAGAAAACATGAACAGCTGAGAAACACCAAAACATTTGAGAGACTAAGTAAAGGTGACAGAAAAGTATGCATGACAGTTTTCAATCTACAAACGATAAGCGACAAATGATTCTATTTTTTTTACTTGTTAAAAACTTAGTTGCATACCGTACATGGACAAAATAATTCACAACCTGAATGTATAAATATTAAATAATTGATCGAATGTTCTATAGCTCATCCTGTTGCATATTAGCAAAAATTTAAACAAGGTAAATATCACTTTTCGTAAGTTAACAATAATTTTCGCATTAACAATCTGATTAACTAGTAAGCATTGGAGTTCAAACGATGAATAACATATTCATTAAAATAACTTGATATTTTTACTGTTAGATAGATAAATAATGAATAAGTATCTAATTTCCAAAAAAAAAACACCAAAAGTGTCCAGACCTGCTAAAACTTACCAGTTAAATAATATATAATAAATTATATTTTATGTAAGGAAGCTCTCCAGCTATCTAACGGAACGCCGGTGGTTTTACTCAGGTGTCCGTTCGTGACTGAAATAATGCACCGAAGGGCATCAGAGGTCTACGTCCACCAGTAAAGCTGGAACGTCGCCATATGACCTATACTGTGTCTGTGTGACGTTAAACCTAAAAAAATCTGTTAATATAATTATACACTCTTACAATTTTCCATGTTTATAATAAATATTGTTTATCTTATGCGTTATCTATTATTTATCATTATTAATTATTTTAGAAAATATCATATTAAAGTGCAATTGTCCAAATCCAAGAAAGAAATGTTTGGGCACATTTGAACGCAAAAAAATGTTTTGTCATCCTTATGTTCCATTTCATATGTTTAGATCATTTGTAATTTTTATATTCTCCGAGATTCAGAGAAATGTTGTCTATACAATTCCATTGTATCCTTTGTATTTTGACAGAATGAACCCACGATCAATTGAATTAACTCATGTACAAGTATATGCAATTAAGGAAAACAATTGCAATGTAAAAAATTATAAAAATCTAAGATCGCAAAAAAAAATATTTACATTTGGAATGGAAATCTGGCCGTTGAGCTCCAGAAAGCGCAATATCGCCTTGGCATCATATTACCATCATGTCAGAGAAAGGAAATTGAATTCAATTGCATTATCATTTTGTAATTGGCAAGTCATTTATTACATTTTTCAAGAGTACAATGTTATATTTTACACAATAAATGACGTTAACGATATGCGGTATGAATGCAACTCTGCGTTGTCACATATAATCCATTTAGGCTAGTGCATCAGTTTTTATTAGCATAATATTATCATTTTTTATTGCATGTTGTTATCACTAGTTACACGTTATACACATAATTAAACTGAATCTATCTGGGTTGGAAATATCAATGGAATATATGTTCATGTCAAAAGTGCATTTAATGCATACTTTAATTTTGATATTACAAACCTGAATAACCGCGCCAGTATCAATAAATATATTATGACACATGACAAAATACCTAATATGCTTTCTACATACTTTGAACATACTGTGGAAATCAAAATATTTAAATGAAAATACCATTTGAAAGTTAAATAATTGTATATATCAGTACATGTCCATCACAACGATGTCTGTGTTATGTATATTAATATCATCTTCCACAGTGCTAGTATCATTTAGATTCAGACAGAACTCAATAGGTAATTACAATATAAATCCTAGATAACCTAACAAGCTGTGATGCGTAATGAATCATATTCAAGTAATTCAGTCCAATATTTTATAAAATTAAATGCATGTGCTATACTAAATTATCTTTAATGCGACAAATAATAGGTGGTGTAAAACATTAACAAGTACTTCGGTAGTAGAGTGTCGTTAAAAATCAATCTCTTTTTGTTTATTTAGATATTAAACATTGAGAAAACCAATAGAAGATTTTTTATTTGACTGAATGACCTACATGTTATTTTTCAGTTTATTTTATGTACATGTAAGATATAATTTACACAAAATGTTTAAACCAGGAAGTTATGCAAACCTATGCACAATATATAAATGCGGGTTACCTATGCCCAATTTAAATACAAGGTTGCAAATAATATGAAATACTACAATACGTTTTTTAGGTAAGTAGAGCTCTTTTTTAATTACATATACATATTAAATAGTATGAAGTTATTAATCACTGTTCAGTACATCACTCATCCTATGCGACGAGCACACATATTTTTAAAGGTACGTTAAACGTGGCGCTAGCCGAATCTAAACGTTTATTAATTTATTAAAAAATACTTTAATTACTGACTGCGACCAACAATATATATATATATATATATATATAACCCAAACAATATATATATAAACCCAAACAACTATTGATAAATTGGATCAAATAATGATTTACACGGAAGTTTATTTTCTATGATCGATGTCCATTTAATTAAAATCATTACATCACAGTTGAAGCACTATCTACATCCGGTCCACAGCCCTTACTTATCTGGCTTCTAACACATTTACTCTTAAGTCACCGAAAATTTCCAAACAGTGACGTACCCGTCTTTTCTAATACGTACAGAGAAGAATTGACTAAGAGTTATATCGATTCACATACCCCCATTTGGCACTGAACATCAAAGGATGTTAAATATCAGCAAACTGATATAGACTCGAAACCGGTGCCCTTGCAATAGCTTCCGCAGCTCTTACAACTGAGCTACCCGGTTGTTTATTTTATGTCTCGTTAAGCCTGACCCGTAGCAGGATATATAATATATTTACATGGGCAAACTGTTACATCCATCTAAATATTGGTTTAAACATATTTATTTAACACAACATATAATAAGTAAACTCTTTTATGTGTCAGATATGCTAAATGTAACAGGTACATTTTACAAAAGAGGATAATTATTGGTTAGCATTGATTTTGTGCATGCAACATTCGCCTTTAACAAAAACATACAAATATATTTCTGTCAAACGGGTATTGTAAAGATTTTTGTTAACATTGTATGTAGCTTTACCTTGTGTACTTATCTTACCATAAATTGTTATTTCAGGTAAATGTCAGGAACACAGCGATGACGTATAGATTGACAATTTTTGTAATTTGTGTTTTAAAAAGTAAGCATACCATTTTCTTAGTTAAAATAACAGTGCGATTTTGTTTGTTTGGGTTTTACGTCACGCCGACACAGTATAAGTCATTTAGCGACGTCCCAGCTTTACTTGTGGAGGGAGACCTCAGGTGCCCTTCCGTGCATTATTTCAGGCACGATCGGGCACCTGAGTAGAACCTCCGACGTTCTGTAAGCTAGATGGATAGCTTCCCAAAATGAAAAAATCCGAAGTCCCTGTCAGCATTTGAACCCACAGCCGTGAGTGCGTTTTTTAATGTCACAAATAACATATGGGTGTTTAAATCACCTCTATCATTGCGCATAAGCCTGGCATTGTCTTTGCGCAGTGACTTCGAAGATGTTAAGTAATGAAAAAAATGAATCGTATCTTTAATGATACAAAGTAAAATGTGTCACAGGATTAATATCTTACAGATTTTCATAAAGGGTGTATAATGTTTTGTGACTGAATGCAAGAAGAACGGAGGTCAAGGATGTAAAATCGTTTGATATATAGCTTTGCGTCAATATACATATTTCCATTTGCTTACAAACAAAATAATTGAAAGCTACATGCATTATATATGCTACATGCATTATATATTTATATATATTTGCATATGTCACTAACTTCCATGAGAACAATAAATGCGTTTAGTTTCATAGAAATGATAACAAATCAGAATTATTTCTTCCAGAAGTGCAGTTTGTGCTAGAGCAAAATATCAAATACACTGGTAACGTTGTTACATAATAAAATATTATGCACATAGAGGGAGAATACATCTAACAAACGGATAGACACGTACTTCGTGAACAGTGATGTCCCTTACTAAAACAAAATACACCATGATATAAACTTCGAAATAGGCTAGTTTAGAGATAACAAATGAAATTAAGATGAATTGTTTTCAAGGTGCTGCAAAAATGTCGTACATATAAGTCACAGATGTTTCCTACAACACAAGTTTCTTTATTTCACAACTTTGAGAATAAGCTTAACAAAAAAAAACACCATACGACAAGCATTTATCATAAAAAAAATGTTCACATGTATACCATTCATGAATCTAGCGTGAATAATGTTAAAATAATCTGATTCATTTTGTATAACATTTTGACAAATGAAATACCTTTTAAGGGAAGCAAAATCTAAACGTGATAAAAAGAAAACAACGACAACCACAAAAACTGTTAATTTTGTTTAATGTATACTGCATCCATCGACATGTATATTTTGCATGTCACGCTTTTGCATGTTTCCAGTATAAATAGATCTTATATTTAGGGTCTTAATTTTATGTTTTCGATTATCAAAGTAATTGGCCAAATAAATTGATAATTGGTGTCCATGATTTCTTTTTTTTTTGTTGGTTTCTAATGAAAATATTATCAACGAAATTTTGTTGTTCTTAAATTGTAATGTTTTTACAAATACATGTGTAATAAAAGCTCCGCGTTTTGGCCGTTGGCGATACTGCAAAGAGAAATTTAGATAAGAATATATGTTTCATTATCTTGTCTTCAGACATGTTACTACTTATAATGCAAATCTCATCAATCAACATTTTCTCGTAAATAACGTTGTACATAGCTACGAGGGGGGTTCAGATATGAATGCAACTAGGCCAATATCTCGCTATTAACCAGGTGTTGCACAAACTGTGTACATGTAACGCATATATGCGTGTGCATACTCTCAATTGATACAATACATGTGTGAATCAGTTCAGTCCAGCTTTGACAAAAGCGCGATCTACTTGTGTATACTAAGGCTAAATTGGTTAGAAACTGACCGAATATTATCCTGTTTCAAGAACCGCTGTATTCCTTGTGAGGAGGCAAAAACATATTTAACTAGAACTGCCACTATCATGGCGTGAATACCCCCGCATACCACTTTGTCAGAATCAACAGTGGCCATTGAGAGCTCAAGGACAACCTCCCTGCCAAATCTGAGGTTACTAAGCCAGTGCATTGCTAAGTTATGTATTCTACATGCTTCAAATGTGAAAATGTCAAAATCAATACATTGCGGACAGGACATTCTTTAGCAATTGAGAAGAAAAGCTTTTTTTTGTCAAGGTCCCTGTGACCTTGACCTTTGACCCAGTGACCTCAAAATCAATAGGGGTCACCTTATAGTCATGATCAACATCCATGCCAAATATGAAGACTGTGGGTCAAAGGAATCTTAAGTTAATGGGTGGACAAACTTTTTGAAGTCAAAGTCCCTATGACCTTGACCTTTGATCCAGTGACCTCAAAATCAAAAGGGGTCATCTACTAATCATGATCAACATCCATGCCAAATATGAAGACTGTGGGTCAAAGGAATCTAAAGTTATTTGGCAGACAAACTTTTTGAAGTCAAAGTCCCTGTGACCTTGACCTTTGACCTGGTGACCTCAAAGTCAATAGGGGTCATCTATTAATCATGACTAACCTCCATGCCAAATATGAAGACTGTGGGTCAAAGGAATCTTAAGTTATTGGGCGGACAAGCTTTTTGAAGTCAAGGCCCCTGTGACCTTGACCTTTGACCTGGTGACCTCAAAATCAATAGGGGTCATCTACTTATCATGACTAACCTCCATGCCAAATATGACGACTGTAGGTCAAAGGAATCTTAAGTTATTGGGCGGACAAGCTTTTTGAAGTCAAGGCCCCTGTGACCTTGACCTTTGACCTAGTGACCTCAAAATCAATAGGGGTCATCTACTAATCATGACTAACCTCCATGCCAAATATGACGACTGTAGGTCAAAGGAATCTTAAGTTATTGGGCGGACAAGCTTTTTGAAGTCAAGGCCCCTGTGACCTTGACCTTTGACCTAGTGACCTCAAAATCAATAGGGGTCATCTACTAATCATGACTAACCTCCATGCCAAATATGACGACTGTAGGTCAAAGGAATCTTAAGTTATTGGGCGGACAAGCTTTTTGAAGTCAAGGCCCCTGTGACCTTGACCTTTGACCTAGTGACCTCAAAATCAATAGGGGTCATCTACTAATCATGACTAACCTCCATGCCAAATATGACGACTGTAGGTCAAAGGAATCTTAAGTTATTGGGCGGACAAGCTTTTTGAAGTCAAGGCCCCTGTGACCTTGACCTTTGACCTAGTGACCTCAAAATCAATAGGGGTCATCTACTAATCATGACTAACCTCCATGCCAAATATGAAGACTAAGGGTCAAAGGAATCTTAAGTTATTGGGCGGACAAGAAAAAACCGACGGACGGACGGCCGGACGGACGGACAGCCGGACGGACAAGCTGATTCCAGTATACCCCCCTTACAACTTTGTTGTGCGGGGGTATAATGAAATATGCCGTGTTTATGGGCATATTGAACTTTCTTTTCCATCTGTCACACGATGATGTAAGCCATTTAAAAAAATGGCGTGGATTCAGTAAAAGATGCACCTCATGCATTCCGTCTGAAAATTGCAACTTCGCCAAAAAAGGTCGAAAAAGTAAAGGATTTGATTGCTACTGATGCAAGATTTGCAACTAGGTATAGAGTTAAATGCAGTGGTATCTCTGTATGAGCCGCTTCACAGTTCTCAGACGTGATTTAAAATGTGAAGGATAAGTGCCAGATGGATACAAGAGCAAAAACGTGTTCGGGTAAGACTCACCAAACCCTTTTTGAAACACCTCCCTTAATACAACAATTGATCGTTCTCAAATATCATCACAGGCGTTGAGACGTTGGTTCACTTTTATGCGCCCAAGTAAAATATACATAACAAAATATGGACAACCAAATAAAGTCAAAGACCTTGCATAGCAAAACGAACCATGAGCGTCAAAAAGGTCATGTATGTTATTTTCTTTACAAATCAAGGTCCTGCTATTCATATTGCCGTACCAAAAAGTAAATCTGTAAATGCCATGTTTTACAAAGGCATGTTCTTTCATAAAAAAAGCTGTCAAGCTTCTTCACCCACCTTATTCGTCAGATCTTGCCCTTGTACCTGTTTCCTATTTCCGAGTCTCAAAAATCACCTTGCTGGAAAAAATATCAAACGCGAAAAAGTCTTGGTTCAGCTATTTTCCAGTGTCTAAACAGTTTACTTCAAACAGATTTTGAAAACGCATTTAAAAATTAGGTTTAGATACTAAAACTTTGTATAGTACATGGTGGTGAGTATTTGAAGAATTGAGATATTTATGTTAGCACTGTTTTAAGCAGTTATGAAAATTGACCCTGTTGCATTCATATTTGAACACCGCTCGTATATATCTCCTGCCTGAACTTCACACAATAAATATTTAATTTTAAAAAAGTATACTTCCAAACTACCAGTTTGAAAGAAATATGTTTGTATATTTCCTTTTACGCAAAAGACACATTCAGAAAAAAATATTGCAAAAAATGTAAAACCAGTACCTGATAAAGCCGCATAACAGTTTGTTTCGGAACAATTTATTCTGTAGAAGAACAAACAGAACAGAAACTTTCTATGGTAAACCTCCTTTAAGAATCGAGTATATGATTATTGAATTAGCATAAACTTGATCTTTAATAATTATATCAGGTCAACTTTATACTCCTTAAACGTGAATACATCATTGCTGTAGAAGCGGAGAATATCTTATTATATAACAAATTTTGTGTTTGTTATTGTGAAATATATAAATATTTTAAATTTATAGAATTGATTGCAATGATTCAATAACACACTCTGGAATTTCCGTCATAAAAATGAAAATTAATTAACTATTTTTAGGTGATTGAATATACATAATTCTTTTTTTTTTATTTATTTTTTATTTTTTTAATCCCTTGATTAGGTAACCCCGCTTATTTACCCCTTTATGTGTATGAGAGATCTGGGTATCCCGCTGATACCTTACATGATAGAAACATAGTGTAACAAGCATCACATAGTCATAAGTAAATACAAATATAATCATGATATACATTATATTTAATCAATTTTCATATATTATGTAAAACAATTATAAAAATTAAAATAACCAACATAGTTCAATGTTTGTTCCGGGGTGAATTTATTTAGTGTATCTCATAAGTTAAGTAAAGATTTTATACAATATGGCATCCTTTATTTACATGTTTGGTCGAATTTGTATTTTGTAGTTATTTCATGCCAATTTAAGACTATTTCTAAAACCAATAAATGTAGGTAACATGTTCATTCTCTTTGACAAACATTTATATCTTTTCCGATTCTAAAAACAAAATATCATTTTTCATATTTTTCATAATTGTTGAAAATTTGATAAAGTGTCACTTGCTCCAAGTCTACAAAAACACCTTGTTGATCAATTATATCATCAAAAAACATTGACAAATCTGATTCCTGTTTCATATTAAAGTGTCGATTTTCTGCTTACAAGTTATGATTATAAAATAATGACCTGTGTCACACTTGTTTTATACTATCTTTACAAAGTCATATAAAATAGAGAAAAACAGAATCCCTAAAGAAAGCACAACACGAAAAAATTACATGTTGCAGGCTCGGTTTGATTGAGCCTGTTCATGGACGATAATTATAATTGAAAATATAGCATCCACGCCCCCGGCTTAAACAGAATCCTTAAGAGTGATTTTAAATTATTCAAGTAGGATTACTGCAACCACCCAAGTTGAAAAGAAGAAACGATTATGTCGCGCTGAACGATCTTTAAAGATCGAAATTACATTTATTTCAATGTACGGGGAGACTTTTAATAACATCTATTCAAAAGGCATTTTTAGTTTTATCCATTGTCAGTTTAAAAAACAATTTGCCTGTGCTAAACACTTTGTCAATATTGAATAAAGCCATCGCTAGCTTATAACACATATCAAGCTTAATAATTTAAACTGTCCGTCAACCCATGTCAGTTTTCATTTTGTCTAAATGGATCATGTACTGTCTTTAAGAAAGCCTAGTATCAAAATAACTTAAGTTTTGTCAGAATTTACTTTCAATCCTGAAATCATTGAAAACATATTGCATAACTTTAAAACTGTAGTAAGAGACTTTTTGGATCAATCAAGGAAAAGTAAAAAAACATAAGCAAAAAAATCTGAAAATCAGTTGCTTAATTTTATATTCCTCTACCTTAAACATCTTTAAATTGTCTCATTCTCAATGCTTAAATCTGGAAGATATCAGGGGGATTAGATCACCTTGTCTACGACCTCGGTTAATTGAAAAAAAGTCATTTATAATGACACAAGGTTCAGTATCATATAATATACCTATGTCATTTTCATGCGGAACATATTTATAACAACAAAATATCCGAAAATATTTTTTGAGGCGCCCAAGTAATGACGAAAACAAAAATGATATTCAAAATCTTGACATTTAAGATAAACACCTGTTTTTTTTTTCTTTCTTTTTTTTAGAGGCGGAAATTGTAGGCAATATTGTATATGCAATCGAAAATTCTAAAAAAATAGTTTAAAAAAATGATACCCTTAAATTAAAATCTTCAATCATGTAAGTTATCATTCTCATGAAAAGAATCACCATTTCACATTGTTAATAGCAATGAGCTAGTTTTTTGTAGAAGTAAGAATTTTATTCATTTAAACCACAATTTGATAGCGGTTAATAGTATGTGTTAAGCTACCTGAACGTTAAATTTGTAAATAGAATTTTTAGATAAAATATATACTTGATCAGGAAGTAAAATAAATAACATACTTAGACTTGATCAGGAAGTGATAACAATATTTGTGCTTTTCAAACGTGAACTTTGTAGAAATCTGATAGGTCGTGTTAATTGTAAGTAAAGTTTAAACAATACATGTTCATTTGTATATATTTTATTTTAAATAAATATTTACATTTGACATTTTTTATAATCTATTCTAGATTAATGTCTTGGTAACTAGCTCAGATTTTAAACATAATGTGTGATAGTTTACTTTCAACCTTTATTTAAAGCTGCATTTTATAAATATAAAAAAATCCTAAATACCGTACTATCTACTACTTCACTAACTTTTTATGCTCCCCGAAAAATTTCTAAAACTAAAAGAGATATAAACATGAAACTTTGTAGGTGAATAGATCTCAATGGGTAGATGTGCAGTGCATAAGAACAATAACTCTTTTTGTCCTAATTTTGGAGTTATTGCCCTTTGTTAATTTTAACACTTTGAACTTTGTCCAGAACATAACTCTAAAACTATAAGATATATCAAGATGAAATATTGTAGGTAGATAGATCTCATTGAGTAGAGGTGCAGTGCAAATAAAACCATTACTCTGTTAAGCCTCATTTTTTAATAATCTCCCCTTTTAGAAAAATCTTGTCCAGGACATAGCTGTAAAACTATAAGAGATATTAACATGAAACTTTGTAGGTAGATATATCTCAATGGGTAGATGTGCAGTGCACAAGAATCATAACTCTGCATTGCCTAATTCTGGAGTTATTGCCCTTTGTTTATTTTTACTTTTTGAAGTTGTCCGGGACATAACTCGGAAATCATAAGAGATATCATCAAGAAACTTTGTAGGTTGATAGATCACATTGATTAGAAGTGCAGTGCAAAGAACAGTAACTCTGCCTTGCCTTATTTTGGACTTTAAACTTTTTCCAGGAACATAACTCTAAAACTTCATGAGGTGTACTTTCCTGTGTCCAAAACCTATTCCGGGAGCATCACCCGGCTCAAACCGGGCTCTTGTTTAAAAAAGGTTTTGTTGTAAATCTAATCAAGTATTGTTCAGAAATCTTTATTTAAGAAAGACTACCCAACGATAACACTTCAAGTTCATATTCGAGTGTTAACAGGCAAAAGAGGACTATAATTAGCTCCTGTATGTCACAGTGTTAAACTGTTAAAAATCATTACAAGTAAATGCGGTACCGGGTGCGCTAACAAACTTTTACCGTTATAGCCTTACGGTTTGCTAGGTATGTCGGTCACACAATAGTTATCATCTAATAAAAGAAGATGCAGTTTGGATAAAAGCATCCGTTATATAATGAGGACACATATTTTGTCATTTTGGACTGTCCTGAAAGCGATAATTATCTTCTGTTGATGTTCGGATGACACAATAGCCGAGTTTAACGCCAAACAACAATAGTACTTTCAATTTCGCCATAATCAGGTTGCAGGTATTTACACTTATGAAACACATGTTGGTCGTGTGTACAGCAAAGTTAGAACGGGAGTCAATATGAAACCAATTTTATTAATGAAGTGTAGCAGCTTCTATTTTGTGAAATGCACCTTTAAATTTTTAGTTTGTGCATATGATGTACTACGTTGACATTCTTGTCAGACTTAAAAATCAGTATAAAATGTTTTTATTTAGTTTTCCAGTGTGACAAAACTAAGTCAAGAAATGGGTTTCAGGTGTTATTTTATTCGATTGACCACACTTAGTTTATTTGGGTTGCCAGGTAATATTTCTTTAATTTACTTAAAAACTAAGATTTTGTTTCTCTTAATCTATGCCGTTATCTTAACTCACATAGAGTTTGGCAAGATTGGATAACCTAGGTTTATATATGGTAACCTGTACGATCAACTGTACTTTTAGGCTTATATGGAATGTGCCGAGAAGCAAAAAATAAGCCTTTGCATGAGATAGAATTAAAACATTAAAAAACGTATGTAAATAACTATTATTTATGTGAAATATTAAGGATTATCAAATATTTGGTTCTGCGACTTACGCATAAATATCCTTATGCAACATCAGAATATTCTTCCAAAGAGGTTTTTGATTTTACTTTTATTAAGTCTATCACAAGTAACAAAGATTAACATGCTCAAGTTAGCTCAGTGGTTAAAATTATCTTTAAAAGAGATAATATCCTGCAAAAACTGGATAACATAAAAATATTAAATATTTGTGAAAGAAGATATATAAAATTATTAAATTAATTTAGGTTTTAATACTATAAATATAGAAATGTAATGACAACAACAACGAAGAAACAACAACAGAAAAACAACAAAACTTGAAAGCAAATAAAAAACACCTTCCAATGTATTCATAAGAATTTGATAACGCAGGATTTTTTTCATTGTCTATACTGTATTTAAAGTTATAATAATACGTATCTTAAAATAGATATATAGAACTTTTATTTTTATGCCCCCGCCATGTAATGGCCGGGGCATATAGTGTTACCCTGTTCCGTCATTCCGTCCTTCCGTCCTTCCATCCTTCCGTCCTTCTGTCATTCCGTCATCATCAGTTTCCGTTCATTATCTTAAGAACGGTTGGACACATTCAACTCAAATTTGACATATGGATATGTCATGAGAAAATACAGGTCAAGTTCGAATTTGGTCATGGTTCGATGATTTTTGGCAGAGTTATGCCCCTTTTACTTTGAAAATAATATGAAATTTTAGTTTCCGTTCATTATCTCCCCAACGGTACAACACATTCAACTCAAACTTGACATATGGATATGTCATGAGAAAATACAGGTCAAGTTCGAATTTGGTTATGGTTAGATGATTTTTGGCAGAGTTATGACCCTTTTACTTTGAAAATAATATGAAATTTTCAGTTTCCGTTCATTATCTCCCCAACGGTACAACACATTCAACTCAAACTTGACATATGGATATGTCATGAGAAAATACAGGTCAAGTTCGAATTTGGTCATGGTTCGATGATTTTTGGCAGAGTTATGCCCCTTTTACTTTGAAAATAATATGAAATTTTCAGTTTCCGTTCATTATCTCCCTCAAGGTACAACACATTCAACTCAAACGTGACATATGGATGCGTCAAAGGAATGCGCAGGTCAAGTTCAAATTTGGTCATGGTTCAATGATTTTTGGCAGAGTTATGCCCCTTTCACTTTGAAAGAAATATGAAATTTTCAGTTATCGTTTATTATCTCCCAATGGTACAACACATTCAACTCAAATTTGACATATGGATATGTTTTTGGAATGCCCAGGCCAAGTTCGAATTTGGTCATGGTTCAATGATTTTTGGCAGAGTAATGCCCCTTTCACTTTGAAAATAATATGAAATTTACAGTTTCTGTTCATTATCTACCCAACAGTGTTACATATTCAACTTTAATTTGACATATGGATATGTCAAAGGAATGGGCAAGTCAAGTTGGAATTTGGTCATGGTTTGATGATTTTTTGGCAGAGTTATGTCCCTTTCACTTTGAAAATAATATAGATACATCTTAGGAATAAGCAGTTTAAGTTTGAATTTGGTCATGGTTCAATGATTTTAGACAAACTTATCTTTCCTGAATGTTGGAAAAATTCTGAACTTTCAGTTTCAGCACTCATTCTTTTAGCCATTATTTTGGCTACAAATATGCAATATGCTATTTCTAAAAGGTTAAGACTAAATAATTTCAGTGCCTTGAACATTGTATGGAAATGGTTTGTGTTAACATTGAAAAGTTTTAAGGGCTTTGAACTTAAAATGAAAAAAATAATTAATGCACCATCTGAAATTTTGGCTGCATGCGGGGGCATCCGTGGCATGATGACACATTTCTAGTCTTATTTTACAGGTGTATTCCTACAAGAAGTTACACTTGTACCGACGAGTATTGATGTAGTTGAAAATTCTAGTGTCACGTTGACATGCTCATTAACTGGTCACGTATCGGCATGGAGCATAAATGATGATGCCGTTATCTGGGCGCATATATACATATCAAACGACGGGACATGTCAGGCACATGGCTTTGTCAATAACAGTTCTTTATATTTATGGAATTGTCATAGAAATGGAAGCTTTACTTTAACGTTGATTAAAGTTGATAGATCACAACATGGAAATATTTGGGCATGTAAGGAGGGATTTTCGTTAAGTAATCAAGTAGTTATCAATGTGAAAGGTATGTTTCTTTCTTGTTTCTTTATTGTACATGTTAAGCACGTTGTTACATAGGACATTAACTGTAAATACCCTTCTTAGAGAATACTAAAATGTATGTTTATGTCTATGCATAAAACACCTTTATTACATTACAAATCAAGTGAAAGGAATGTCCAAATGTTCATAAAAATTTACAATGCTTTTTTACTAATATATTCAGTTGCAATTAAATAACTACTTTACGACAAAGGTTTGGAAAGGGGAGATTCATCGGAAGCAATAAAAATAACGACAATACATGAAAGCTGCATATTCTGTTTAAGTGAATCTGTTCCTCGGGATGATGGAAAACTTAAACACCCCTAACAACCGCTAGCAATAGCGGACCCCTTATTGTTTTTTATCAATTAATTGAAGTATCAGAAATATATATCAACGCAAAATTGAGGTACTGAACAACAAGTTCCACAACGCACTTTACATCTGTACTATAATCTAGAAGGGGGGGGGGGTATTCCTAGGAAGCAATTAAAACGACAAAATTACAATGTAAAGTGCATATTGAGTCTGTTAATGAAGGATAATGAAAAACATGTTATATCACTCAGACCCACTTTGCATCAGCTTTGGCAAAATTCAATCTTAAACACGAAATGTGATTGAATCAATAGCGTAGAAGGATCAGACAAATAAAACAAGACTAAAATGAGAGTACGGGACAACTGTTTCACAGTTTTCATACGGACTTAACATCTGCATTTGATAAGATTTAAAATCTGGAAAAGTGAAGGTCCCTAAGAAGCAATGGGCAACTATGCCTTACTGTATATCTTCAACTGCATTGAAGTACAGTAGGGTGAACGTTTCGGTTGTCAAAAATAGTGTTTTTCGTGCGTCCGTTTTTCGTGTAACGTGCGTGCGTATATCGTGCAACGTGCGTTTGTTGAAACGCTTTCTCAAGCGTGCATCGTTTACAAGCGTTTAACGTGTACCGTTTTTCGTATATCGTTTTTCGTTTATCGTGCGTTTGAAAGCGTGCGTTTGTTATTCCCAGAAACGTTTTGCGTGCGTCTGCGTTCGTCTAAGCGTTTAAGTACCGTGTTTTGCGTCTGTTACTATTGAGAAGTAAAAGAATATGTTAGATAGATATATTATGTAAAATTCTTGTTTCTTAAACATGTAAAAGATGCTCAGTGTCCCTGTCAAAGAATAAAATATTATATAATGAAATATTATTTTGATATTTACATTTAAGTTTTAAAGTTTGTGACCTGGTCAGATTTCTGCATGCTTTACGCCGAAGATTAGTTTTAATCCTATTTTACATACGCATAAGATTCAATTACTATATTTAATTGCAACATTTTTGAAATTCAGCAAACAAGTTTTTATATGCGTATCAATATATCCGATATGACGTTCGTCAGACATCATATGTGATGATAATCAGACTAGCACCGATATGACGTTCGTCAGACATCATATGTGATGATAATCAGACTAGCACCGCCCCCCCCCCACCCCTTTACAAATTCATCTACTGACGTTTCACCAAAGACTGTCCGAATCCTATTTAGGGTGATAATTATTTTAGACAGTTCCTTCCCATTTTTCTTAACAGATTTATATTGATATGAAACAGTCTGGCAGAGACTCGAACCCCTGACACTCGGAATACCAGTCCGCGGCTCTTGAGTTCCTCTGAGCTATTCGGCCGCTTACACATTTTATGTGTTTAAATACTGATGTTATAAACCTATTGTGTATGCAAATATTTCTTCGAATTTCCCAGGATTACTTAGCATTGTGAATTAATTTCTAGCTGGGCTATACAAATGTATGTCAGTCACAGGGTGAGTAAAAAATGCATCCTGACATGGACTCGAACCCGTGACCCTCTGAATACCGTACCGCGGCTGTACCGACATTTATTAATAGTTTCATTATTTAAACATGTATAGTGAACATGCACTTTACTAATTACACATTGTACTTTTTCTATATTTTTGTACGAATAAAAATAGCTAGATTTTTTTAGATAAGAAAATTTTATGGTGGCTAAAATGTACCATGTTGTACTGTTTAGACATGTTATCACAACAGACAGGCTTAGCCACCCTTTACAAAATTCCCCTATCTGTCAGCTCATAATCAGGCATAGACTACTATTTTTGTATGTGACCTGGGCTTTAAGGACCGTTATTTTGTTTCAAGATCTGTCTGACAGGTCTTTAATAAATATATGTTTTGTTAAATAATGAAACCTTGATTAGGTATTCCCTTTGTTATTCTGTTTCTATTAAATTATGTAATAATCCACAGCAGGGTCTTTCAAATAGAAAGAAAGACCCTGTCCACAATATTGCGATTGTCATTTTTATTGTTCTATTAATACTGCCTGCCTTTTTGGTATGCCGTTCGGTCAAAATATTAATATCATCCAGCTTAATTTATACATCCGTTAACAAATATTATTTTTATTTTATATTAAATTCACCCCAGCTGGATTTCTATGAATTTCAACCAGTCCGATCAAACAGTAGAATACAATGATATAGCAATATTCCTATTATGTACAATAAAAACAGTTACAATAATCATTTTAGCACTCTTAAAATTGTCAATCCTTCTTTCCCCATCCAGTTCGGTGTTAACATGTTAAAAGTTAAATTAGCCGCGTCACGACAAAACCAACATAGTGGTTGCAAATCTGCGCAGTCTGATCAGGATCCATGCTGTTCACTTACAAATCGTATAACAAGTAGAGAAACTGATAGCGAACAGCATGGATCCTGATCAGACTGTGTGGATGCGCAGGCTGGTCTAGATCCATGCTGGTCGCAAACCCATTATGTTGGTTTTTGTCGTGACGCGGCTCAAATATATCTTAATCTTATATGAGGTCCATCATATAACCCACTTTGATATACATATATATCTCCCTTGATTTTTATTCTGTATATTATCAAAAATCACTTTTAAGGTTTATCGATCCGTAATCATTACTTAACATAATACCCCTTAAAGATACCCAAGATGAGCCAAAGTCGCCCTTCGCTAACTTAGAAGTATATAACCTGTCCATATATAATCATATAATTCTTTGGAGATTTTTCTCAGCTAGGTATGCTGTTCCCGTACGAAAACTTCCGCCCTGAAAAAAGCAGAAATTCTGCCTAGCTACTAGGCGTAATCCGTCTAAGGCATTTCAGGTTTACATATCACAGATTCCTCCTATAAGCAGGAATACGCTGCGAAATATGCAATTTTTTTAGGAGGAAAACAGTTAGGGTAGAGGGAAAAAAATCCGCCTAAGAAAATTTAACCAGGAAAAAAATCAGCTTAAGGAAAGCACTAGCAGGAGAAAATTCCGCCTTAGGAAAATTCTTAGCCGGAAAAAAAATCCGCCTAAAATATTTTAACCAGGAAAAAAATACCTCGATACGTCTATACTTTGCATCAGCTTTGGCAAAATTCAATCTTCAACACGAAATGTGATTGAATCAATGGCGTAGAAGGATCAGACAAATAAAACAAGACTAAAATGAGAGTACGGGACAACTGTTTCACAGCTTTCATACGGACTTAACATCTGCTATTGCTAACCTCATAACGTTAAAATTGTAAAATAAACGACGTTTGAAATTATATTGTACTGAAGCGTTAAGCTAAACATAATATGGTTATTTTCCTAATGTTGAATATTTTTGCGACATTATTAGTTATCACAAAAAGGTAAAGCAGAGAAAAGACTCTACTAAAAGCAACAGCAACAGTACAAATTATCACAAGAAGTAAACTTCTAAAACCTGTATTCATCAATTGTTTTGTTTACTAACTTTTTTGATAGTTAATTTAAAACATATATGTGACAGACACTCATTATTTACTCTACGATAGACACTCATGATTAATTGCACCGCGCCACATGCGTTGAGTTATTTTTGTTGGCTATTTGGACCCGATTTTTATTAATTAATCCCTTCGATTTACAGCAAAAATAAATTCGGAATCAAGAACTCCTTCCTATCTCTATTATGTAAAGTCATGTATTGGTTTCCCATTTGATAATTCGCAGCATGTCATATTAATGAATGAGTACGGGAAGAATTTCCACGCCTCAGTCGCTGGGAAAGCAGTATAAAAGACAAGACAAAAAATAAACTTAAATTCGGAAATTCCTTTCTTAAATTTGAATCTTCTACAGGAAAAAACTTGTTAGTTTATAGTACACAGTGTGTTATGTATGTATTTTAGTGTTGTGCATGATTTCGAAAGCTATAAATAGCTTGATGACTTTAACATTGTGAAAGACCGAAAATCTAAACGAAACGGTCATTCGTGTCGTGCTATGGTAATACATTTCAAAGTGGAGAATATTGCAGGAAATGAAATGCAAACATATTCAACAATAAATTGCACTCTTTATAAATTTATCACACCATTTTTCAAGAATTGTTATATCATAGTATTATCATTTTGAAATTGTCTTTACGGTATATAGGTCCTATCTTTTTTACGGCCCTGATTGCACTTCTGACATTTTTACCGTCAATATTTAAATCGACCCTGATTTATCGAAATTTTTCTGTAGGAAGTTGATTCTTTTTTGTTTGAAGGTAATCGGTTTTATGGTGGTATGAGTGGAATGTTGATTTTCCAAGTACTGTGGCATTTAAACAGCAGAAACATTCGTCTGCAGATTGACCATGAGGTGTTATGGGTTTTAAAGCAATTAAACAAAATAGTAGATTGACCTCCTAATAAATCAATGAACAAGAGCTCTTTATTTACTACTTATGTCAAGTAGCTTTAATATCTTTGACTCCCCCCCACTATTATGATGTTAGTAAATTTCCTCATACCTGCCTAAAATTCAGGTAACAGTCTTCCATTTTAGAGATAAATAATGTTTCACCATGATATATATGTATAACACAAAAATTACTGAATTTGGTCTTTTTAAAATTCATCCCATTTTTTTTCCATTCGAGTGTGTGTTCTTCTTTCAGTATTATCTTGGACTTGACATATAACTTTTGTATCTTAAATCCCAGGTGGTATTAATAGAAACCATTTTTTTTTAATTTGACATGAAAACAGTGCATGTAATATTAGTCCATTTTGCTACTATTTGTTACGATTATAGAAATAACAAAAAGACTTTGTTCATTTTGACTACTGTTTTGTATGTTCCAATGAAAATACATTTAATATTCTAATCTCTAGCAAACCTACCAAAGTTCAAGATGGACAATGTCTTTTGTCCTCCCATTTATCTATGATATACAATTTCGGTAAAATCAAATTAACTATTGAAAACTTTATAATATGCAAAGGACATTTTGAAAAGTAAAGTCTATGAAGGTTTTTGTTTTGGCTTATTTACATATCGTCTGTCGTCCGTCGTCCGTCCACACTTGTTCGTTAACATTCTAGCGGTCTCATTTTTGCCTCAATCATCATTAAACTTTGTCAGACGGCTTATTTTGGTAATAACTCGGATAAGTTCGAACATTGGTCATCTCGAAAGAAAAATAGGTCACAGGAGCTAAAATAGAAAAACCTTGTTAACACTCTTGCGGTCACAATTTGCCTCAATCATCATCAAACTTGTTCAGGATGCTTATCTAGGTAATAGCTTGAATCAGTTTGAACATGGGTAATCTCGGATGAAAAACTAGGTCACAGGAGCTAAAATAAAAAAAACACATTGTTAACACTGTAGCTGTCACATTTTGGACTCAATCATCATCAAACTTGGTCAGGATGCTTGTCTAGGTAATAACTTGGATGAGTTTGAACATGGGTCATTTCGAATGAAAAACTTGGTCACAGGAGCTAAAAATAGAGAGAAAAAAACATTGTTAACACTCTAGTGATCACATTTTTGACTCATTTATCATCAAGCTTGGTCAGGATGCTTCTCTTGGAAAATGTCGGATGAGTTCAAACATGGGTCATCTCTGATGAAACACTAGGTCAGAGGGAGTTAAAAATATAAAAATCGTGTTAACTCTCTAGTGGCTACTGTTATGATCCAAATATCCTGGAAATTAGGCTGAAAATTTGTTTTGATGAATGATTTCTAGGTCAAGGTCGAATATGGGTCACCTGGGGTTAAAAACTAGGTCACACTGCTCAAATATGGGTAATCCTTGTTAACACTCTAGTGGTCACATTTTTACACACCTGTCATGAAAATTGGTCAGAATGCTTGTCTAGGTATGAGTTCGATGGGTCAGGTGGGCGATCTAGGGCAATCTTGGCCCTTTTGTTTATATTTCTTACCATAATTAGTTGTTGATATTTGT
Organism: Ruditapes philippinarum; assembly: GCF_026571515.1. Taxonomy (NCBI): domain Eukaryota; kingdom Metazoa; phylum Mollusca; class Bivalvia; order Venerida; family Veneridae; genus Ruditapes; species Ruditapes philippinarum. The sequence continues at coordinate 22,975 of NW_026854942.1, forward strand.
AGAAAATGAGTAGCATTATAGGCGAATAACAAATGTACATGCTTTAATATTTTTATCATGTTATACTACTGACTACAGTCGTTACACAAACAGAACAATGTTGCGCTACTGTCATGACACATAACATTTTCAAGTCTTGTTTGTATTCAATTGAACTACTTTCCTTACCAGGTAGGCATCAGTGAAAACATTTGTTTTAATTGAATATCTGGCCACTCTCTCGTGGACAATTCATACGATAGGTATAATTATGCAAAAAAATGATTTACAAAAGAAAAAATAATGGAAAATAGTACTTAATCTGAATAGAACATGACCAGTGCGTAGGAATGATTTTGTAAGGTATCTGTAATGAGCAAATATTTGTGCGGAGCTTCTCAATTGACGCAACATTTGTACTTGTATAGACAAGAAATTTCATAAGAAAGCATTTATATCTATATTTGAAGAACTTAAGTCAGGTACTTGATATTACACTGTATTGAGCATTTTTCCATTTTGACACTGTAGAAAAAAATGTATATTTAATAAAGTTGGGACGCGTCTGCTTTGTACGAAATTTAGAGATGATACGGACAGCTTAAAAAGGACTTTCTACATCTTTGTACAGAATAATTTTAATGGATAAATATCTTGTATAAATAGTCATCGTGCATAAACATTTGAAATCCGTACATGATAAGTAGAGAAGACCGAGGCAAACACAAAATATCATTGGGGGTTTGAAGAGGGTGGCAGTCCCCCTCATCGCCAAGAAAGTTTTGGACTTGTGAGAGGCTAAAAATGACCCCAGAACGTGTAACAACACTGAAAAGCATTTGACTCTATCTCAATCCACTGAGAATTTGCAGCACTTTGAAATCAATTTTGATGGGCAAAATCAACGCAAAATAGTATTTTTGGCAATTTTGAGATGTCCCCTCGTTGCCATGGTAACAGAAAATTTAAGCCTCAACATGTTGTTACAAAGGCAATGGTCCAGTCAACATTTGTGCCAAGTTTGATTAGTATTGAAGCAGTTTTTTTATAGTTTAATAGCAACTTGAACTTGTAACGGGAGACTTTTCAATACAAACAGCCATTTTTCACAAAATGCTAATGAAGTAATGGGTTAATGTCGAAATGTTTTGTATAGATACTATTAGAGTACCGCTATTGAATAAGGTTTAAGGTCATTGAAGTTCCGGCTTCAATAGCTTATCTAAAATTTAAACGGGCGTTTTAGTTCATTCTTGTACTCAAGTGAAATTTAACAGATTTATTTAACCAGTCCTAATTTAGAAGTTATTATTTCCAGTGTAATAGTTTTCACAACCTGTTAAAAGATAAAAAAAACTTTTATAATTATCAAATAGGCAAATAGGGCTGACCAAAACTATTGTATTGGAGACAGATCCCATGATTATTTAACTCAAGTTTTTTATACAAGTCATGTAATATTATTCTAATATAGCAGTATATATACAAAAAAAATGTCTTCCTAACTATTTCAGCATTACGACATGTACATTTGGACGAACTCCACACTTTGCAAACTAACTTGTAATGACCGTTTAAAAACAACGACAACAACATCAATAACAAAACTTAATAAAAATTCATAAGACTTTAAATAAAACTCATACTTGTAAATGCATCAACAAAGGCATCAATCAATTTATATAACACATTATTCATAGCTTTAAAGTGAAAATACTGGTCAACAAAATGAAAAACAATATAATTATAAAAATTAAATTTGATCCCTAACACACTGTACACAATTATATAACATATATATTAATCAACAACTTGATTACTAATTTACAATTCACGTTTAAAGCTGATGGAATCGGATTTTTTCCGGTACTAAGTTAGTGAACATTATACTTTATTTTCAGCTAGTTAATTTGCAAATTCGCATATCGGCCGATATTTTTATTTACCATGCAACGAGCTAATACGGATATTAAGGACAGCAGGATATATATTCAGGTCTTATCGAGAGTATGTTTCCCGAATTAGCAGAGCTTTTTTTTTTTTTTTTTTTTTTAAAAAAAAAAAGCTTAAATAGTTTTCTTTTTGTTATTCTTGGAAATGAGAACAGTAAAAATGAATCGAACTCAAAACAATTGATTGCTTACATTTCGCGGCATTTATGACAAGTAGTTCACGTTAGCGCTACTTTCTAATGAAAGAAATAATATTCGTTTCTGGGCCTATATGTATTTTGCGATTGACAAATTAGTTTCAATTCGTCAGCACATTCGTTTTTTAATAGAAAATGTAAATGGTGTTACAGTAAATAAAATTGTAAAGAAAACAACAAAGTACACATAATGGTAACAAGAGGCATAAATCATTTCATAAAACCACGAACAAAACAGTGAATGGTTCTCCTCCAAACCTCTCCTCAACAAAAAAGTGTATTATAAAGGAAGGCATAGATTTGATTTAACTATCTAAGATGGGTCATTTAATCAATTTTAATAATTATCACAGCCATTTACCTCTACTAACCCTTGTTTGCAATTTAAAGAATATCGTATTTCTCTCAAAAATTAATTTCCTAACACTAACAGATTACATGCAATCGTTCAAAAAGTAAAAACAAATAGTAATGTAACTGTTAAAAACGTAGACTAATATTGAAAAGGTAAGGGTTATAGCATTACATTAGCAGTATTTCCTTATTATCATATACATGCTTAGTTTCCTTACAATCTACATGCATGTGCATGTGTGTGTTTAACTGTTTATTTGTACACACATATTTGGCTTTTAATACCGAACGTGGTTTTGTTTGTTAATTTATGTTAATAATGCCCTGTCATGCGCATTTTTAGATTCGCTTTTTTCACTGGTCTTAATCTAGCGGTGTCCATGACGTTGTATCACACATTTGATCAATTGCATTTTTGATTTGCCTTTGCAAAGTATAATGTGGCCATAACATGTTACTTTTCGCTTAATTTTCAATTGTTTCAAGGAGTTTTAATCTAAAAAATGTTGTTACTCTACCGATTTTGATTAGATAAAGTGCAAAGCATCCGTTATCATATAAGCTACATGCATTCACGGTAACTCATTTTTTTTGAAAACCCTGAATGGTTTTCAGAACATTCTAGTAAAGTTTGTTTTTTCTTCATAGATTTCTTCGAGGTGAACACACCTTAGGCATGTTTTTTCTCACTGTTTTATAGATATAAATATATGATTTATGATTTACTTTGTTGATGTTTTACAGTAATGCAGTGCTGTTGTAGAATAAGTTCATCAAGTTACAATGAAATGATACTTACGCAGTGCTTTTAAAAGGGATACGGAACACATCTACTTTAGGGATGGATCTAGTGGGATCTAGTAAGAGAAGTTTAGCAAGCTTTCGTTTCACGAGAATTATCAGATACTTTTAAACAAGGGGTTTTAATGTGCATCCTTAAAGGAACAAAGACAAACATAATATTAAAAACAGGAGACCTTTTTCTTGATTAAATGTTTCTTATAATTTGCATCAGCTAGTTTTGTACAACGCCTTATTAACTCAACTTATAAGTAAATAGCAAACTGGTTTCTTATCTGGAAGCTACATGGGTGACAATAAAAGACTTATTTCTGATATTATGCAATATACTAATATGTATCAAATTCCTGGAATGTTGTTACTTATTGACTTTGCAACAGTCTTTGATTCTATACCATGGATTTCTTATGCACACATTTTTAGAGTTCGTGAACATTGGTGAAAATTTCATACGTTGGGTAAAATTGCTTTACAAAAACAATCATTCTTTTTTTACAATAAATGGATATTTGTGTGACTTGTGTCAAGTACAACGTGGTTGTCGTCCGGTCGATCCGGTATCACTTTAAACTTTTTAAAATGTGATCACTTATACGAGTGATAAAAGGTATCAGACTTAATACATGTAACTCTGAATTTTTATTGTCATAGTATGCTGATGATACAACTATAATGCTTGATGGAACTGTTAAGACACGCATTGCAAGTTTTAAAAATTCTATGCTAAAATTGCGGGTCTCAGCATTAAAAAAGATAAACCAAAATCAGTAAGAATTGGTTCTATGAAAAATCACGGATTTATCTTACAAAAAAAAATGTAATATAAATCGTTGGAAAAAGGAATATTCAAATATTATGCCGTATTTAAATATTCAGTGGAAATATGAATGCTTTCATTCAATTGTTATTACTTTTACCATTAATTTGAATAACAAGATTCAAGCCGATTATTTATCTTAACAGGAGGAAATTAATAAAGTATTTACTAATTGGTCAAGACGTATTATTACCCGTATTTGTAAAAATGTTGTAATTAAGTCATTAGCATGACCTTAAGTAAATCACCTCAATCTTAGTTTGGCCACGTCTTGATATAGAAACAATTGAAAGTCAGGACCGGATAGAATTATTATTGAAAATGATAAAAATTGAGGTTTCAGAGTGATAATTTTATATACGATCATAATGTCTCTAAACTTCACATGATTATGAATGCTTTTAATGTATAATACTAAATACTTTAATTTTGTAAATAGTATGTACTCTTTTCTAGCAAATATAAGTAAAGATCATGTTTTGATAAATCAACTTCAGACAGTGCAAATTAAATTTTAAAAAGGATGTTTTTACTGTTCTCATACAGTTTCATAAACAGTTCCCCGGGAATTTGAGTGAATTTTGCTCTCTTCCTGTTAGTCATAACATTATGTGTCATTGTTTGTGTTCCATGATATGTAAATTGGGGCATTATTATAGGAAATAATAATATAAAGGCGATGTGTAGGTTCGATCTGTATTTACTCTTGATTAAATGCTTACCATATCTCAATAGTAATATATAAACAATAACAACATACGTCAGAATAGCTGTTGACGTCAAATAGCGCGGTTATACGTAACATAGGTGATAGCGAAAATATGTAGATATCTTGGGGACATACTGGGGGCCTCGAAATGTTAATCTTATTACACAAAATTTTACGAATATTTAAGGAGTATGTTCAGAAGTAACTTATCAGCATACGATAGTAAAGCTTAATTTAAATGAGTATGTTTTGTCTCTAAGTAGTTCATTTGGTAAAACATTTTGGTTATTTTCGTTATTAACCTTTAAAATACAGTGTTTTTAAGTGTGACTTTTCATGAATATTATTTCATAGTTAAAGTTGTATAACTTCCAAAGAAACACCACTGTCTGATCTAATTTACGCCAGTTTCCATTGTGCAGGTGGTACGTCATCTTGAATTTGTATTACGTCACTTACTTATATTGAGTGTTTATTTTTTCCGAAAGTATGATGTTGTTCTCGAAGAACAGTTAGATAATCATGTTTCTACTCTTTACGGAAGTCTTCTATGATTTTAATCAGAATTATGGCAAGTTGTGCAATGTTCTGATGTTTCCAAAGGCTAAAAACTTTTTTAAACGTTTTTCAAAAATTGCTGTGTTTCTTAAGATTATGTTTACGTTCATTTGTATTTTGTATGGTTCCAGGAAAATTGACGCAGTGGGAATATGAACATCAGTTTCACGTTGTTAATATCAGTTACTGTAGTAGAAATATCTGATTCCATGAAATATTAATTCAACACATAGCTGACCTTAACTCTTGTAATTCCCAGTTTACACTGCGATGATCACAATGTTTACCATATTTTGTTTCATAATGCCTGTTAACTTATCTAAAATTGTTGTATTAATAAGTAACTGTAAGATTTCTGTGGATGTCCAAGTGATTCTAAACCTCTGACAAAGTTTCCAGTTTATCATTAAAACGTTGTACATTTTTGCAACTCTCCAAAGTTCAAGCAAGTAGAGCATGTAGATATGCAATTATGGTAAGTTTAGGGAGTGTATGTTGCGCAAATGTACTCGAACTCGTATATCGCGGTACAATAGGGTTATCTATCTTCTTGATCAACTATTGCTTGTAAAGTTTTGAATCTGATTCCAATAAGTCACATTTAACTTCTGAATCCTCAAATCCAAATCGTATGAATATTTTTCACTTTCCACGATTTTTGTTTCAACATTGACACACTGATTGATGATCTTTTCATTCAGTCCTTTATTTATAGTAGCGTTCTCTGCCAGATTACATATGAGTGATGAAATTTCTAGAGACGACATTTCCTCATTTGGATCTATTGCGGCTAATTTTCACTGAACAATTCTGCGATGACCTTCTTTTGTTGAAATAAGTTTCTGTAGATTCATGATTAGTCAATAACTATAAAAACGGCATCAACGTTAAAGTGGATTAATATATTGGAAGTAATAATACAGATGCGTTGTGTAGGTTCGATCTGTATTGACTCTAGATTCAATGTGTACAAAATCTCAATATTGATATGTAAACAATAAAAACATACGTTTGAAATGACGACGTCCAATAACGCGGTAAGACGTCACGTAGAAAATAGCCTAAATATATGTAGTTATCTTGCGGACATATATATTGGTAAATGTCTTCTTATTGCAAATGAATAGAAATTGATCTCTCTTTTCAAAATGTGGATCTACTCTATTCCTTAAAATTATATTTGTTACATAAGACTTAGAATGCATAAATTTATTAATATTATTTATATGTTAATGAATACATTTTCATTAAAATGTGATGAATGACGTGTGTAAAATGTGGTACAAAAATGAAATTTAAAACACCATATGCGTGGTAGTTCTAATTAAAATTCCTCCATACATCGAAGTTGAAATGTATTCACTTAAATCAGCCTGTACGCCCGGCTTGACGCATGGACTCAGGGGAAATAACATAATTGAATTCCTAGTTTAGTCCGTGTAGACTGTACTTGTCATCTGTTCGTCGGGTCGTCGGTCCTATCATGAGAAAACGCTTGAAGTTATTAAAGGTATCAAGTTGAAACTTGAAATCCAAACATATCAAATTGAAACTTGATAAGAAGGAAGATCTGATGAATATTGCAATGCTAAAGAATAATAACCCTCTTTTGCATGCTTTTGTTATTGAAGTTATTTCTCTTGGTATTTGTTTTTTATTTCTGATTGTATGTTCAACAATTTGTGAATTACTTTTAAAGCAGATAACTTTCAAATATAAAAACTATACAAATATGAATTCGGACCATTTAGTCATTATTTATTGGGGGATGGAATCACAAAAGGCCGTAATCATGACTACTGGCTTGAAACATGTGATTAATGTTAATATATGCAATGTTATGCCACTAAAATGCTAGTCGAGGTCACTAAAAATGATAAAATATAAAGATTGTTTACCAGAGCATATCCCCTACACATTTGGAGGGTTTCTAATGAAACTTCATACAAATAAACATCACTATAACAAGCAGTGTCATGCGCAAGTACTAGATATCTAGGGCAAAGGTCAATGTCAAACTTAGAGGTCATTGAAAAACATTTGTCCGGAGCAAAACTTCTATATGCATAGATGGATTTCAATTTTACCTTGCTCAGATATTCACGATGATCAAGATCAAGGTCACCAATAGGGGTCAACGTTCAGATAATAATATGAAAATGTGTATTCGGTCCATTTAGTTACCATTTATTAAAGTATTGAAACATAAATGATCATTAGCATGATTACTGGTGTGAAACAAGTAATTTAGGTTAATATATGCAAGGTCAAGGTAAAAAAAAAAGATGATAGTCAAGGTCACTAAAGATGATACAATATAGAGATTTTGTCGAGAGCATATTATATCGTACCCATATGGAGGGATATAATTAAACTTCATTCAATGGTTCATCACTATAAGAATCTGGAAACAAAGTCATCTCTCGGAAGCATTAAATCACAACAAAAATACAAGAGAATTTCAGACTCGGTTTAATTGAGTCTGTACTATAAGAAGCATTCCAGGTCAAAGGTTCAGGTCAAATTTGGAGATCATTGAAAAACGGTTGTCCCGAGCAAACTTCTACATGCATGGAGGATTTTCAATATAACTTAGCACAAATGTTAACCATTGTCATGCAGAGGTGTCGCATGCAAAATTTAGGTCCCTGCGGCTAAGGTCAAGGTCACACATAGGGGTCATAGTTCAGATAAAGAAAAATAAATCTGTATTCGGACTATTTAGTCATCATTTATTGAGAGATCGAAAGACAGTTGGTCATTATCATAACTACTGGTGTAAAACATGTAATTTAGGTTATTGTATGCAAGGTCAATGTCAATGTCAAATATCAAAATTTTGTCCACAGCATATCTCTTCCACACATAGTGGAATTTTTATGAATCTTCATAGAAAGGTTTACCACTATGAGAAGCTGTGTCACGTGCATGAAACAAATCGTTAGTTTTATGGTTAAGATTACACTTAGAGGTCGTTGCAATATGCTTGTTTTGGAGCCGAACGTCTACATTTATCGGGGGGTTTTAATGTAACTTGTCACAAATGTTAACCATTGTGAGGCTTATTGCGCATATAATCCAGGTCCGTGCTACCAAAGTCAAGGTCACATAGAGAGGTAAAAAGTTTTGTACGGGAACCATTAAGTCATTTTTTATTGATGGATTGTATCACAAATGGTAACTTAGAATAATAGTTGCAAAGTCAAGGTCACTAGAGATGATAAGATATCAAGATATTTTCCGGTTATTGCACAGAGCATATCTCCTATATGCATATCTATAATTCCAACATCTCTACCCAACGTTTCTGTGACGGGCGTATTTTTCGACATGTTGCCATTGCTTTGTATAATCATTATACCTATAAACGTACATAATAAAGAATCATCGTTTGATATATGTAGATAATGACAGTTTAGTGAGTTCAATTTCCAGAACTAGTTGTATTGCTCATCATTTAATCAGATAATAGAGATCTGGTTATTTCGCTCCAAATCAATTCTGGCTACAGAATAATTATAAAGCGGCTTGCTACAATGACAATTTGAAACATAGAATTTATTTTTCTACATAATATGCCAACCTTAGTTATGCTGCAGCATACATGCCTGTCACACGCTGTGCTTTCAGCACTTTTTTATATCCTACGTAGGAGTTATAAAGTCACAATTAGGCTTTTTTCTATCACCTACATAGGATTAAAAATTCTTACGTAGCACTTATTACGTCCTATGTAGGCGATTTAAAGTCTTTATTAGGCTTTTGTATCTCCTACCTAGGAGTATAAAGTATAACGTAGAAGTCCTACGCAGGAGTTATGAACTCCTAATTAGTTTTTTTATCTCCTCTGTAAGAGTTCTCCTTTTAAAAGAACATGTTAAATTGGCACCAGGACGCTTCCGTATCTAGTTGATCCTGAAATTGTGAAGAAAAGTGATCTGTTATTTATAATATTTATTATAAGATTTTCGTTCAAACATCATTACAATATGAACCACAAATGAAACAAAAAATATTTTATTTTTTTTATTTTGAAATTCCTTTACTTTGCTAAAGATACTAGTTATTGTTTAAAAATGTTTTACTTTAATGGCAATAATTTAGATGTTATTATTTACTTAGATACCAATACACATTGTTGTATAAAAGACTATGTACAAATATGCATAATACATAATTTAATAACATTCTTTACTATAATTATTATGTCACAAAAAGTCTCAGGTTGGATAATAAATTCAAATAACGTCAAGGAATTCAAAATAATGATTTCATTTTTTTTTACTGAATTCAAAATACGGGTTCTTTATTATTTATCTTTTTTTCAGTTCCCGTGGAAAAAATTGAAGTTACTACGCCAAGCGATAGCAATGTAACAATATTAGAAAATAATTATGAATTGTTTATATGTAATACATCATACAGCAGACCAACACCATCTGTTCAATGGTTAATGCAAATTGGAGATAAAACAAGTCCAATAAACACAGCTAGTTCTGTTGAAATCATATCTGACGACAAAGGGTATAACTCTACTAGTAGTCAGCTAAACATAAGTGTCACTAGAGAAAAACAGGGGGCAAAAATATTTTGTAATGGTGCAAATGGCTTAGGATCAAATGTTGTCTCTCGAAAAATAACGCTTCATGTATTTTGTAAGTAAAATTTCTGGTCACATGTTTACCTTTTAACTATTAAATGTATTTTTTAGAGGAACCCACTTTCATTCTAAATATATAATTTTTATAAAGGCGTATATTGTAAAGTTTCCAAATACTACTGGTACTATATGGTTTAATTTTTGTAAGAGTGAATATACTACAAGTACTTTACACGAGATAATAATCTGACTGTTTTTAGTGAAACAAAGATGTTAGAGGATTCAATATTGCGTATTTTGTTATCCGCTCTTTGAATTTCTAAATTAACTTACTTGATTATTGTAATGTTTAATTCGTTTTAGTTTTTTTTGTTTTTAGTGATTTATTAATATAATTTATTTGTTGCAGATGCTCCTAATAGAGGTCCTTATATTGACAAAGCTTTCAATAACAGTTTCTACAAATTGAAGGAAAACAGCAATTGTAATATCACATGCATAGCCGTTGGGGGTTACCCGCCCCCAAAACTATCATGGAACTGCACTGGAACACAATTCGAGTTTGAAAGGAATGAAGAGGTAGGATTAAATTTACAGTGGCTGGGAAAACGTGATGAAGACAAAGTTTGCACATGCACATCAAATCATGTGGTAGCGGGGATTCATACAGCTATAATAAAGATATACATATTATGTAAGATTTAATTCATATATCGTTATAACCCAGGTATCCGATTGACTTGAAATATATTTTTAAAGGTAATATTAATATCAGTGAACTTAATATTATGACAGAATAAAACAAACACAGTTATTTTTATATCATACAATTTCCGTTATTTCATTTGGATTTCAACAAACAGTCTTAATATGTTAACTGCGATTACTGTTTGATTTCATTAACCTGCCAATTGCATACTGACTATACGGTCAATGGCCACGCTATATGTATCGATATTTTTTCGGTAAGTTCCATAATATTTAATTTGTGCCAATTAAATAGTTGTACTGAGAGTTAAAGCACAAAAGAGTTAACTCGGATCTGAATCAAAAAAGTAATTTCAATGTCGTAAAATACAAACCTTAAACGAGCCAAAACAGTGTTTTAGTTGTTTCATATAGACAATTTAGCAAGCACTTGCCATTTCCTTTACTGCAAAAAAGGCAGAGCAGATCTAGAACAATGGCAATAGTAGGGGAAGGGATCGAACCACAGGCCTATCATATATTAGAGCTATATTCCTGTTCAAATTCATCAAAATAAATTGTCAAATTAACACCTCATTGTTATCAAATGCGTAATTTAACTAGTATTGACAAAGTTGTCAAACTTAGAACTGCTCTCTGTAACATTTCTGGCCATTCTAAAAAATGCAATATCTTATTTGACTGGGTAAGTCAAATAAGATTTATCTCTTGGCGGGAAGCCCTTCGATTATTTCCGTAAATGTTTGGATCGGAGTCACGTGATTGATATGAATAATTATCAAACCAAAATAATGGCGCACATTACGAAAGATGTAAAACGTATACAAGAGAAAGAAGATTTCAGATTCGGAAAATGCGAAAAGTGGAAAGAACACTTGATTTTATTCAATCAAGGATATACCTCGGTAGTGAATCAAGGCGGTGAAAAGTTCTAAAAAGGGAAATTTAAGCAAAAATCGACCGTGAAGTTGTAACATTTTCTGATTGACAGGTGATTATTATTTTTGTTTGCGTTTACATTTTTTCTTGGTCTAGCTTAAATGAATAATTTCACCTATGAATTTATAAACTAAGATATTGTTTTTATATTTTAGAATTGTATTGATACATGATCAAGAATTTTAGCTTGCAGTTCCACGTTTGTACGACGTATGTCGTACATTAAGTTTTCGTTCACTGTGATGTGCGTACCCTTACAGTAAACTGTTAAATAAAAGTTCGGCATGGCGCATGTTATAATCATTGTAATATCGTTTTATATGGCCAAACACAATCTTTTAAATCATATTTTAGAAACAAAAAAAGGGCGGCAGTCCCGCTATCGCCTAGAAAATGTAAGACTTGTGAGAGGCTAATAATGACCCTAGATCGATAATAAGGTAACGTGTAACCAACGCTGAAAAGCATTTGTCTCTATCTCAATCCATTGAGAAGTTGCAGCACTTTGAAAACAATTTTGATGGAAACAATCAACTCAAAATAGTGATTCTGGGCAATTTTGAGATGTCTCCTCATTGCCATGGTAACAGGAGATTTAAGCCAGCCCGACCATGTTGTTACAAAGGCAATGGTCCAGTCAACATTTTTGCTAAGTTTGATTAGTATTGAAGCAGTTTTTATAGTTTTATAGCAATTTGAACTTGTTACGGGAGACTTTTCAATGAAAATAGCCATTTTTCACAAAATGCTCATAAAGTAATGGGTTAAACTATAAGTGTTGTCATGAGCTTTAATGTGGTAAACAAAGTTAAAAGTATAACTTAATTATATATTTTGATATACATGTATGTCATACATTTTTAGCTCAACTATTCTCTTTTTTATTTTTTTTAGAAAAAAGAAATAGAGGTTACAGTTACTTAGGCGTTGCCATCTGCAAACTTGAATCTTGTGCATAAGTTCTTACTGTTTTGTCTACATACTTGGTCACCACAACACTTGCAACAAGACCTTTAAGAGGACATGACTAACTTTGGCCTTCATTCATTAATGACCTTGACCTTCAAGGTTAAATGTCTAAATTTTGGCTTTGCTTGTTACTTGCTATTAGTGGCTTTTACTTTATTTTTGAATAGAACTTGAGCATAACACTCTTTTAGGATATACCTCTAAATTCACCAGACAGGTCTTGACCTTCACTCATAAATGAACTTGGTCTTGAATGTCTAACAATTGAAATTTTCATTTTTGTGCTGTAATAGGTAATAACATTGTTATAATTGAATGACTTTATTTTAAAACAGAACATCCTTAATGTTTACTAAACTCTAATTGACCTTGACTCTATTATGATATTGACCTTGAAGGTCAAATTATTGAATTTTCACTGGTTTTGTTTCTTTGCTATAATTGACTTTAACTTGGTAATTGATACTAAATGGATTATCTTCATACTTTGACAAAATAGCATTTTGGACTAGACCTTCAGGAAGGTTGAACTGATCTTGACCTTGAACTGATATGACATTGACTTGCAAGATCAAATTATTGAATTTTGGTTAAAATGTCAAATATTTGTAATTTATGTCTTCATTTGATTTAAACTTGCCACCAAACAAACATATTGAATAATTTAGATGTGATCTTAACCTTAAGATTAACTGAATGTTAAGGTCAAATGATTGTTTTTAGTAACTTTGTTACCTTTAATTGGATTAACTTCATTTCCAAACACAATATTTTTAAGGTTAGGACTTTTATGTATATCAAACTCAAATTCATCTTGACATATGTATGACCTTGACATTAAAGTTCAAGTTATCATATTTTCACTTAATATTGCTATAATTGTGAAAAAAAGGGTCAACGTCAAATTATTGAAATTTGGTTAAGTGGTCATTTTGTAATCAATGTACAGAGTTGATTCATATGTGGACAAAACTGCACTTGTGACCAAACAGATAAATGGAATAATTTAGGTACGACCTTGACCTTAAATGACCTTGACCATTTAATGACCTTTACTGTCAAATGTTTGAACTTTGTTATTTATTTATATAAAGGATTCATAATTGGACTAAACAACACGAGTGTACGGAAGAGCATTAGTGCCAGGTATATGTTTTTATTAACTCGAAATTTCGAGTAAGTTACTCGAAATTTCGAGTTAGTAACTCGAAATTTCGACTTACTAACTCGAAATTTCGAGTAACTTATCTAGAAATTTCGAGCTACTAACTCGAAATTTCGAGTTAGTAACTCCAAATTTCGAATTAGTAACTCGAAATTTCGAGATATGTTACTCGAAATTTCGACTTAGTAACTCGAAATTTCGACTTATTAACATTACAAGATTGGCCAAAGTTATTAGTTAGATGATATAAGATATAGTAGCGAGTGCCGTTGAACGATGGAGATGGAGAAACGGGTGCCTGGACAAAAACTATTGAAATTTAACTTAAACTTAGTAATGCCATGTACACACCCGACCTAAAAATCACAAGGCTTTGTTTAATTTGTACGTTCAGGCGTTCTTCAGTTGTATTGTATCCCATCTGTTCGAACATATCTTTTCACTAATCATATTCTTCTCATCCCTGTGAATAAAACGATCCTATACTTCACGTGTGGGACATCTGAGGACAGTGTCGCGGCGTGGCCAAAATAGGGCCTGCGGAAGCTTTTGTCAAAATTGTTGGACTGACTATATTTCTTGTAAAATCGGATGCTTTTATATTATTCCCAACATATATATAACAACAAGTTCCACTTTTATCACTTTTTATCAACACAATATAAACCAAAGTATTAGTAAATAATGAATAATGTTACAAAAACATTATTAGTATAGAGAAACGTGACAGACTAACTGGCGTATACACGCCATCTAAAACTTATTTAACCCATTGCTTCATGAGCATTTTGTGAAAAATGGCTGTTTTCATTGAAAAGTCTCCCGTTACAAGTTCAAATTGCTATAATACTATAAAAACTGCTTCAACACTAATCAAACTTGGCACAAATGTTGACTGGACCATTGTCCTTGCAACAACATGCTCAGGCTTAAATTTTCTGTTACCATGGCAACGAGGGGACATCTCAAAATTGCCAAAAATCACTATTTTGCGTTGATTTTTTCCATCAAAATTGATTTCAAAGTGCTGCAACTTCTCAATGGATTGAGATAGAGTCAAATGCTTTTCAGCGTTGGTTACACGTTACCTTATGATCAATTTGGGGTCATTTACAGCCTCTCACAAGTCCAAAATTTTCTTGGCGATGAGGGGGACTCCGCCCCCCTTCAAACCCCCCCCCCAAACAGAAGGGGGCACATCCCCCTTCTGGCAACCCCCTGATGTATCTTTTGGTTGGGGGGGCGCCGAAAAAAGGGTCACTTCTTTTAACAACATTTCTCAAACAAAAACTAGTGTTTGGGGCCTAAATAAGGCATTTTTCATCATTTGAGACAACAAAAAGGGGGGGGGGGTGAAAAAGGCGTTAAAAGGCGTGTATATGAAGTAATGGGTTAACAGAAAATGATGAAAATACTTGAAATTACCCTAAATCGCGTTTTTTCATGTTTAAACATGGCCTGTCATATAAATTTGAAGAAAAATTGTTGTTTTGTAGATTTTTTTATTTTTTTCATTAACCCATTGCTTCATGAGCATTTTGTGAAAAATGGCTGTTTTCATTGAAAAGTCTCCCGTTACAAGTTCAAATTGCTATAATACTATAAAAACTGCTTCAACACTAATCAAACTTGGCACAAATGTTGACTGGACCATTGTCCTTGCAACAACATGCTCAGGCTTAAATTTTCTGTTACCATGGCAACGAGGGGACATCTCAAAATTGCCAAAAATCACTATTTTGCGTTGATTTTTTCCATCAAAATTGATTTCAAAGTGCTGCAACTTCTCAATGGATTGAGATAGAGTCAAATGCTTTTCAGCGTTGGTTACACTTTACCTTATGATCAATCTGGGGTCATTTACAGCCTCTCACAAGTCCAAAATTTTCTTGGCGATGAGGGGGACTCCGCCCCCCTTCAAACCCCCCCAAACAGAAGGGGGCACATCCCCCTTCTGGCAACCCCCTGATGTATCTTTTGGTTGGGGGGGGCGCCGAAAAAAGGGTCACTTTTTTTAACAACATTTCTCAAACAAAAACTAGTATTTGGGGCCTAAATAAGGCATTTTTTCATCATTTGAGACAACAAAAAGGGGGGGGGGTGAAAAAGGCGTTAAAAGGCGTGTATATGAAGTAATGGGTTAACAGAAAATGATGAAAATACTTGAAATTACCCTAAATCGCGTTTTTTCATGTTTAAACATGGCCTGTCATATAAATTTGAAGAAAAATTGTTGTTTTGTAGATTTTTTTATTTTTTTCATTAACCCATTGCTTCATGAGCATTTTGTGAAAAATGGCTGTTTTCATTGAAAAGTCTCCCGTTACAAGTTCAAATTGCTATAATACTATAAAAACTGCTTCAACACTAATCAAACTTGGCACAAATGTTGACTGGACCATTGTCCTTGCAACAACATGCTCAGGCTTAAATTTTCTGTTACCATGGCAACGAGGGGATATCTCAAAATTGCCAAAAATCACTATTTTGCGTTGATTTTTTCCATCAAAATTGATTTCAAAGTGCTGCAACTTCTCAATGGATTGAGATAGAGTCAAATGCTTTTCAGCGTTGGTTACACGTTACCTTATGATCAATCTGGGGTCATTTACAGCCTCTCACAAGTCCAAAATTTTCTTGGCGATGAGGGGGACTCCGCCCCCCTTCAAACCCCCCCCAAACAGAAGGGGGCATATCCCCCTTCTGGCAACCCCCTGATGTATCTTTTGGTTGGGGGGGGGGGGCGCCGAAAAAAGGGTCACTTCTTTTAACAACATTTCTCAAACAAAAACTAGTGTTTGGGGCCTAAATAAGGCATTTTTCATCATTTGAGACAACAAAAAGGGGGGGGGTGAAAAAGGCGTTAAAAGGCGTGTATATGAAGTAATGGGTTAACACATGATATTGCACAGTTTACAATATGGTGGGTTTTACACTTGTTGTTTCTCCACATGATGGTTGCATGTGTGCTTAAGAAAAAGAAACATCCGGTTAACACGGAAATGTGAAAAGGGTGATTTTACACCCCCTCCATAAAAAAACGAAGGAAATGTTCAGTATGTGTGGACAATTTGACCCTATCAAATTGTTCTGTGAAATAAATGTTAAAAGTGCTTTGTCAATGTACAACAGCTACACACGAAAGAAAGTATTTTGAATTAAATCGTTGCTTTCACCGGCAACCAATGAAAGTCGTGCAATGTAAGTCGAAATTTCGAGTTACTAAGTCGGAATTTCGAGTTAATAAATCGAAATTTCGAGTAAGTTAGTCGAAATTTCGAGTTACTAAGTCGAAGTTTCGAGATAAGTACCTCGAAATTTCGAGTTATTAAGTCGAAATTTCGAGTTAATAAAAAACATACACCTGGCACTAATGCTCTTACGTTCAAGTGTGACCAGACAGACCTATTTAATTAAAAAAAGAAGAAACAATTTTTTCTGTAATTTTCTTTTTAACTGATTATGTGTTTGCTTTCAGACATAGTAAAAGCGTCAAGCGTTGCTACCGCCCAGTGGTGGTTCTTGTCCGGTGATCCATCTTAACTTTCCCCTTTCTGAGTCTGATTATATATTTTACATAAAGCCATGATGTTTTGTAACTGGTCCATGAATTGTTTGTTGTCCAGTCAAGTTTATTAGACCAATGGCTTAGAGGCATTTTATGTAGCATCCTTGTTCAATAAAACAAGGCGAGTCTTAAAATTATCTTTGTTTTTACTCCCTCAACCTATTTGAGTTTAGAAAGGTTAGGTGGGCTGATAAAATATTTATTTTTATCCATTTTTTTCCCATCAAAATTATATGTAGTTTAAACAAATTGTGAATGTTTAGCATGATAGCATCTGTTTTACTTTAAAAATTAGAAAAAAGTTTTCAGTGTCATTCAACAATTATCCAAACATTTGTATATTTACAATTAAAATACCATGAGGCAGATAAGAAGATGTGATTCTCATTGAAACTCTCTGCTTCCATGTAAGAAAACTCATTGGCAATAAGATATTTTAGGTAGGAGTAGGTAGTGGGAGGGGGAAATAAACAATATTTTAATGCAGGCGTAAGGCCAAGTTTTTTAGGTTTGGTAGAGACATTGCCCTTCCCTAGTCAATTACACCTACTGATTTTGAGGTAATTAGGTCAAAGCTCAGGACGGCATTAAGTTTAACTGCCTTTAAATATCTGTAACATTGTAACTGGTATGGTTTATGTAACTTAGAAGGAAAAATGCTGATTGTCATTAGTTTTAAGATGAGGTTATTTGATTATAAGTTCAATGTCTCAGTGACATGTAAACTCACTGTCCCAAGACATGGACATGGGTCGGTTGGGGGCTGAGTTCATTGAACGCCACCTTTCCTTGATGATCTTGTTTATCATATTTTCTTACTAGTAATTGAGCATTAGCATAAAGGTAATTAGGTCAAAGGTCACAATGGTTTTTCATACATCAGAACCTGATAAGAGGTAGGCACAAGTTAATACAATTTTGTTGGAATTATCATTTATTTTCTTCTACAATATTGTCCATCTTCACACAAGACAACATGGATTATTCTATGACTGTAAAGAAGTCACTGGTGTACAATTTTGAGAGTACGATCTGCTGTTCATTTGAAAATATGTTATTGTTTTACTGCCAATGTTCAAATACATTTTTCAATTTATCTGTGTTTTTGTTATTTTAACAACACTCTAAAATGTGTCCTGAAACTTGCTAAGAGAAGTGGAGTGTAAATTAACATTAAAAAGTATTTGTAAAACATTGTTACAATCTGTGATCTTATTCTGAATATAAAAAGGTACCTTCCATGCGCCCCCCCCCCCGGCACTGACTTAAGCGGAATTTAACATTTGAACATTAAGTGGTGAAATTTGGAATTTAGAATCATCCGCATTTAAAATATTTAGTTTGCTTTATAGATTTGATAAACAGTTATAGCACAATCTCTGCAGTGAGTGCACTGATCTAAATATTTAAGAGTGGATACTTTGGATATGTTAAAGGCCAAGCTTTGCACTGAATAGCAATGCGAGAAGCAAATTTCAAATGGGAGTAGATTTTTGCAATATTATAGGGGATAGTTAACAAGTTAACTTGTGAAAACACAAACTTTTTTATCATTAGTAAAAAAAAACATAAAAACCTGATGAAGAAAACAATTTTCCATCTGATTCAATTCACAATTCATAATTCTTACACACAAGGAAAAAAACACTTGTGTATGCTGTTGTGGTTCTGTGTCATAAATATGACTTACCAGAGTTTGGGATTTAATTCTTGGCAATCTTATTTTCAGTGGAATGTAACTGTTCATTGTAAACATATTAATACTTATCAGAGGCTGCACTGTGTTTGTATTGGATTGAAATTCAAGTACATTATTCTCAATAATGAGCACTTTAACAAAAGGCTGTTATAAAAATCAGGTATTGAGTGATCATTTTCAAATTTTAGGCATCTGAAGGTTAGATTCTGAACTATAACTTGGTCCTTTTCCAGTGTCTTATTTGCTAATTAAATTAAAGTATATACATTATCATATAGCATTCGGTGGAGTCTGTATTGGCTTTGGTTGTCTGGTTATTTAATCTGATGACACCCTCAAGTTTATTCCTGTACAGCAGCTTGCCAAATTATTTTTCTTTTCATTATATCAGATATCATATGCTTGATTATGTTAATTATATTATTTCGATACAAAAACTAAGGAAGCTTAGCCAGGTACGTTTATTTCTGGTATGAACCGGTTATAACGAACGGACGGCCTAGAACACCTCTGTAATTCCCTGGTTTCAACACTTATTTTGAATTTACAACAGCAACGCCCGTACGACATAAAGCATTGGTAATTTTATTAATTAGAATGTTTATTTTCTGGTTTACAAAACAGCAGATCTAGTGAGAGTCTCAATACTTTGTTCTGTTTTCGATAGTTTCGTAACAAACTTCCAAACAAGCGTTCTTAGTCAAAATGGGAGGATAAAAGCTATACTCATTAGCTAATAAACAGCTTTTCATATCGTTTATTTATTACAAACATGAAATTGCATCGGCTATTCATATTACATCTCATACAATCGAATAACTATTGAAGTGTCGCAACTTTGTCGACGTTCTGATTATAGCATTATCAGACATGTTTCTAATTATAGCATTTCCGAACTTTTCCGTATGCAAATGAGTTAATTCCGAATGAATCCGATCGGCCCCGAGAGCTTTTACAAATGGCGAGGATTTCGAATCATGGTGATATTAAAGTCAGTTGCATCCGAGTGTTTCGGCGAAATAAGATTGAAATTGTATAGCAGTAATTCATCACATAAATGAGGATATACTTATGATTTAGGTGAAAATTTATGAAAACTAAGATGTAAGGTAAAATATCATCGTTCAATGGGAATATAACTTTAAGTTATCCCTTAACGCGGATGAGACAACAACCTATACATGACGCTAGTATTACTTTTTCAAAACATTCCCTATATAAAAAACATTAATCCTCATAAACTCGGCGGAAAAGATTGAAATGGGAACGGATATTCAATTTAGCACTATAATGTATTCATAATTGACAGGTCAATAAAATCAGACTATAACATCTGTTATTTGTTATTATACATTCTAGTTGAATTCATAAGACTTGTCAAACAGGCATCGAAATAATTTTGAACGGCGATGTCTTTTTCCAAGTCCGAACAGCATTGTTCTACACGGACGGTGCACAGATAGATGTTTGTGTGAAATCAACTAGCAAAGTTAGGAAGAAATGCCAATATTACCTTATATATAAGAAAGAAATTCATTAGCGAGAAAGTATACTAAAAAATCACACTAACAATCGATATGCACGCTGCAGCCCGGACTCGAACCACGGGTCGTCCAGTATGCTAACCATAACACCACAGCGGCCGTTGCGTTTCCGTCGTACCAATTTATTCTTATATATTTAAAATATTTTAAATAAAATATGAATAAAATAAAATAAAATATACTTATTTTTAAGTAACAGTAGCTATAAATAGCTCATCCTTATGGTTACATTGTATAAAAGTGATGACGTCACACTAAAGTAAAAAATATTAAAAATATTCAATCTATATTTTTCACACCGGTAAAATTCTTTATTAGCGGCAACTATCCAATAGTGAGAAAAAACGACATTGTCGGTGTATTGGTTAACATTGTCCGTATAGTTACACATTGTCGGCGACTACCTATTGCATTGTCAAGCTTTATTATTCATTTACTTTTATTTTTAGCTGATTTTGTCGGTGCATTGGTTACCATTGTCCGTATAGTTACACATTGTCGGCGACTACCTATTGCATTGTCAAGCTTTATTATACATTTACTTTTATTTTTAGCTGTTTTCGGTTAACAAACTATCTTCTTTTTGTCTTTTTTTCATAATTATTACAACAATTTTTCCCTATTTCTTCCAGCGCAAGTGCTTTGCGATAAATGAAAATACGAAACGCTGTCCTAATGTCTTTTAATTTGCACGGTTAATAAAACAACATTTACTGATTAAAAAACCTTGATAGTGACGAAGATGGTTATACATGTCAGTAACAAATATTGTACACGCTGCCATGATGGACAGGGTTTTCAATATGTTATTTATAACTACTAACTAAAGCTCACGAGAGGAATTATGGTCTTTGAAATGATAAGATAGAACGCAACCTCCGACAGCAACCAGTCCGAAAGGACTTTTGGATAATCCTTGAACAGACTTCAGAATAGAAATCAAGTTAAATATTAGAATTTAATTAGCAATATACTGTTTGCTATTTCTATAGTTATAAAGTCCGCTGTAAAGGGACCTGACACACATTCAAATAAAAAATGTAACAGCATGGGGAATTATTGACGACATTTATTACATCAATTGTGATCATTCTATCATAGTGTCAACGGCATGTGGCCAGATCGCAAAAATTACGTACTTTTTATACAAGAAGGACAACAGCAACAACCATAAGCAGCAAAATAAATGGCAAAACACCAATTGCTATAGTTTGAATAAAACAAACACCATACAAATGCAATCGAAATATTTTTTATATAATTTCTACGGTATTTTCTAAACGTATTTGAACTACTGCATTTTAGGCTTGGCTAATCGGTACTATTTAATCGTTACTTATTAAACATGAATCTATTAAAAATAATGCATACATTTATTTTGCCGAAATTTATAGAAAAATAAATTTCAATGCGCAACTATTTCTTATCAATTATACACACTGGTAGCTACTACACATTTACGTCATTAATCATTTGATGATAACGGCATTACGTGTCCGCCAAAGAATTGCTTGTATGTGTTAAGAGAGTTAACATTTTATAATGTTTGGAATGCAATACAAACAATTATACCTATTGAGTTTTTGAAAATGTTCAAATTATTGGAAGTGTTGCCGGTAGAGTTTCCGTCCATAAGACTGTCAGGCGTATCAGTTTAAAACTAGGACGAAAAAAAGCGCGCAAAGCGGTTAAGGAACTAGTCTGTAAGCCGTTAACGCCGAACTAATAAGGCTATTTACGTTCATAAACAACCCAGTAAAACAGTTTTTATTTCATGCTACTGAGTCCGACTATTGAAGTATTATATAATAAATAGAGAGGTATTAAAATGTGTTAAAAGACACAAAAAAAACAAGTTCAAAAAGTTACTGCTTAATAAAACAAAATAACCGATATCATAATAATTACTTGGTATATCTTGTTAAAGCGTGCATCTACTTTGTATATTTTTTCTCTTTAAGACCCGCCTACGATTGAAAGCATCAAATTTGAGCACACCAACCTTAATCAACGTACCGCAGTTAAAAACACAATACGTGTCATAGAAAATGAAACTTACACATTGGTATGTGAAGCAAACAGCAAACCAGAACCATCCTATAAATGGGCAGGGTTAAAATATTCAAATGTGTCAACCGTCGTCATAGTTAACCCACAAACACGACAGAACTATTCGGAAACATGTTTGGCAACAAACGTCATGCACATTTCTGATACCGGACAAGAGACAGTAACCGTTAGCAGACGTTTGAATGTGGAGATTCTTTGTAATATACTTTCAATATCTAAAATAGTATTGGGATCAGCATATTTAACACAAGACACACGATAAAGCAATTTTATACGTAGCTACTAATCAACTCAGTTTACAATACGCCATTTGAAACTCAATGTGTTTCGGATAAAATGAAATGATATGTAGATAAATAAAACTGCCAGTAAAGTAATTATTTAGTAAATTATGTACAATTGATAAGTGATTTCAACATGCTTTAATGAAAACATTGTTCTAGGAATTTTGGAAACGACTCTAAATAACAGAACATTTTGCAATTTTCATTGGAAATTGTATCATAGCTCGACCTTGTTTATTTAATTTTTGTGTATGCTTTTTAGATCCACCTAAAGTTAATACAATGCTTGAAAAACGAGTTAAAGAAGGGACGGCTGTACAGTTAACATGTCCAATAACTCCTGGAAATCCAGCTGCAACGAATTTCAAGTGGACAAGGGCATTGGATAATAAACGCTGGTTTAATGAATCGTTTACGATTCATAAAGTTTCTCGAAACGATACAATGACTTATACATGCATGGCAAATAACACAATGGTTATGACAGGAAACATCAACAGAATTGGGTCATCAAGCAAGAGCACACTCCTGAAAGTATTGTGTAAGTAGCTATAATCTACATTTATTTTGGTAAAGAGGAAAAAATAACAATTAACTTAAACAAGGGGCAGGGCGTGAAGTGGTTGCACACTTGGTTCAAGCGAGCGAATTAGGAGAAAAAATGACCAGAACAGTCACATGTCAAATTTCAAAATATCTACATGATCAGTTTATATATTCAATAACTTCGTCAAATCAGAATCTAGGATGCTGAAACCTTTAACCGAGTGTGGCATATATATTGCATTATGGAATAGACATACTAATGAACTTCAAAATAACAGAGAAACCCACTTGCCTGTCAAAAATTCGTTCACCCTATTCAAAAAATCACGCCGTGTTCGCCATTTTGTCAAGTTTGCAACTAATTCGCTCGCTTGAACCAAGTGTGCAACCACTTCACGTCCTGCCCCTTGTTAAAGATAAAACCATGCAACATTACATTTGGGCACAATCGAAAACAATATCATTAATAATGATAACTAATTTTTAATTTTGGATTTCATTTTTAAATTGTCCAAAGTCCAATTAAAGGGAGACACAGGCAAAATTTTCATTTCTTAGTTTTGAATTTTTCATTCATTATTCTGTAAATGCCCTCAAAATAAATATATTAGACAGTCAACGGAACAAAACTTATAAAGAATAAAATGGTGGTTTCCTAACTTGACCCACGTGGGTCAGGTTAGAGCGCTTGCATTTCACAAAAGTTGTCAAAGTGAACTCTGGAAACGTTAAGCAAATGTCAAGTGAATGACTTAGGCTTGTTTCAATCACACAATATCCAGAATATCTGTTATTGTAACTTCAAGTGTTTGTTCAAGTCACCTGACTTGTTTCAAACTATTTGGTGATTCTATTTGCGTCTAAATTTTGTTCAACATACATAGATGTATTTATGCTTCAAACCCAAAATATATACAATTTAAACAGAAATTCATGCTGAAACTTCAAGAAAAGACATTTTAGCTTGATTTGCGTACATTAGATCATTTTAATATTTTTGACATTATTTTGCCTGAATATCCCTTTAATTATTTTCCTGAATTTGAAATTTCAAATGTATCTTTTAGGTCCGTGGAAAGGGTAGCTGCTAATGTTGTTATAACTTGTATCCCAATCCATTTGCAGTATACTTATAAGTACATTTGTTTAGTTGCAATAAAATGTTATCACACTAAAGGTATCTTTAAGGCGTGTAGCGAAATGAAACCTGAAATAAGCTGACCTTCTAATAGGTATATATCATTTTAGTCACTTACGTTTTTAAGTATTAATTTTCGTAAGGAAAAATTGATTGTGTAATACTGTACTGTACATTACAGGATATAAATGGATTCACTCGAAGCTTGAAACACTAAAGTATATGAATTATAAATAATGGCATGTCAAATGTATTTCATCTAGCTATATGGCTCGTCCAGATAGAGTGTCTTTAAATAAAGTCCAATTGTAAACACTTTATTTGATTCGTAACACTTGCTTTTCACCCTAAATAAACTAAATTTGGATTGTTTTCTATTTTATCTCACTTGAGCTCACTCACTGTGAGCTATTGTGGTATTTTCTAGATCATTTCTCATTTACAAGAGTACTAATTTATTACAATTCACGCCCAAATCTTGCCTTTTTATCTTTTAAATACCCGCCGAGTATTGACAGCATCAAATTTGAGCATTCTGAACTTACCAATCTCATCTCAGTTAACACAACTATTTACGTCATAGAAAATGAAACTTTTACATTAATATGTGAAGCAAGCAGCAATCCGGAACCATCATATAAATGGACGGGATTGGAAAATTCAACCGTTTCAACTATCGTGATAGTAAACCCACAAACACGACGGAACTATACGGAAACTTGTCATGCAACAAACGCTATGAATTTCACTAATCAAATACAAGAAAGAGTGAACGTCAACAGAAGTGTGAATGTGGAAATTCTGTGTAAAATAAGAATTGCTTATACATTTAAATGTATTAAATGTTAAATACATAAATTATAAAGACATTATTTAATAACAGTTTTCTTTATACCGTTCTAGAAACTAATTAGATAAACAACTTTAGTTTAATCTAATACTGTGTTAATCATTAAGACTAATATTAAAATACTGTGCAAGTCTAAACGTTACTCTAGTCATAAGTGTCGTTTGATAGAAACCGTGTTTGTTTATTTTTGATATTTTTATTTAAACTGTTTTCTTTTTTATTTAGATCCACCGACGATACATTCAATGGTTGATAAACGAGTGATAGAGGGGTTAGGAGTTGAGATGAACTGTCCAATTACACGTGGTAATCCAATTCTTACCAGTGTTTCATGGACGAGAGAGTTAGATAACATGCGCTGATTTAAAAAGTTGTTAACGATTGATAAAGTTTCCCGGAACGATAGTATGATATATACATGTAATGCAAATAACACAATGGTTATGACTGGAAACATAAAACGAATTGGAACAGCAAGCAAGGACGTTCATATGACAGTATTGTGTATGTATCTTACTCTATTTATTGATAAAGACAAAAATAATCTATAGGCAAACCATTAGAGAAAAAAGAACCAAAAACAGCAGTTATCAAGATTGTACGAGTAAAAAAGACTAAGTTATCCTATCTAATTTAAAACAATTATGAAAACTGTTCTCTCTCTCGACACAAACATTGGACACTTTGTCTAAAATTTTACTTCTCAATATAACGATTTTTTGATAAAACGGACACATATTTTAAATAATTTCAGGTATCAGGTATTTCAAAACAATCCTGTAATAAATACGTCATTTTAGAAAAATCCAAGTTATTTATTGTTTCGCGGAAATAATACAGCTATATATCTCAAATATTTAAATAGATAAAGTAGGCTGTTTCTAGTTTTCAAAGACGCAAACACATAGAAATGTTAATACGTAATACATTTTATACTATAATAATGGAACTTTGACTAAGTTTCTTGATTGAAAAATATTTATTGATTATAAATTGTATTACTATATCAATGACTTTCTTTTACCAACAGATCCTCCAGACAAGCCGACAATATTTCTTGTCTCCGTTTCAAAATCAGATGATGTAAATATAAAAGTCACAGACAAGTTTATTGTTTTTGAACATACTCCTTTTACTATGTCATGCAAAGCCAATAGCTTACCTATGCCAAGTTATTCATGGGATCCAATGACGATGTCAAATGATTCAGTTATACAAATTCCTGGCTTAACAAGGAACGGCACAGATGAAATCACGTGCTTTGTCAGAAATAAAATGATTTCAACTGAAGGGAATTCAATGACAGGGAACAACAATAGAACAATCTCGATAGAAAAACTATGTAACATTACATACTTATTGTTTTTATTTTCGACAAATTTTCTTGATTTTTTTTGCTCAGGTGAGCTTTTAGGATCGGTGAATGTCCGTCGTCCGTCCGTCCGTCGTCCGTCGTACGTCCACAATTGCTTGTGAACACTCTAGCGGTCGCATTTTTGCCTCAATCATCATCAAACTTGGTCAGGATGCTTATCTAGATGAAAGCTCGGATGAGTTCGAACATGGCTCCTCTCGGATGAAAAACTAGGTCACAAGAGCTAAAAATAGAAAAACCTTGTGAACACTCTAGAGGTCACATTTTTGACCCAATCATCATCAACCTTGGTCAGGATGTTTGTCTAGGTTATAGCTCGGATGAGTTCGAACATGGGTCATCTCGGATGAAAAAGTAGGTCACCGGAGCTAAAAATAGAAAAACCTTGTGAACACTCTAGTGGTCCCATTTTTGAACCAATCTTCATCAAACTTGGTCAGATTGCTTGTCTAGTCAATTGCTTGGATGAGTTTGAACATGGGTCATCTCTGATGAAAAACTAAGTCACAGGAGCTAAAAATAGAAAAACCGTGTGAACACTCTAGTGGTCACATTTTTGACCCAATCATCATCAAACTTTGTCAGGATGCTTGTTTTGATAATAGCTCGGATGAGTTCGAATATGGGTCATCTCGGATGAAAAACTAGGTCACCGGAGCTATAAATAGAAAAACCTTGTTAACACTCTAGCGGTCACATTTTTGAACCAATCTTCATCAAACTTGGTCAGATTGCTTGTCTAGTCAATTGCTTGGATGAGTTCGAACATGGGTCATCTTTGATGAAAAACTAGGTCACAGAAGCTAAAAATAGAAAAAACCTTGTGAACACTCTAGTGGTCACATTTTTGACCCAATC
The DNA here is from genome assembly GCF_026571515.1 of Ruditapes philippinarum. Classification (NCBI taxonomy): domain Eukaryota; kingdom Metazoa; phylum Mollusca; class Bivalvia; order Venerida; family Veneridae; genus Ruditapes; species Ruditapes philippinarum. The sequence continues at coordinate 50,655 of NW_026854942.1, forward strand.
ATCATCAAACTTTGTCAGGATGCTTGTTTAGATAATAGCTCGGATGAGTTCGAATATGGGTCATCTCGGATGAAAAACTAGGTCACCGGAGCTATAAATAGAAAAACCTTGTTAACACTCTAGCGGTCACATTTTTGCATCAATCATCATCAAACTTGGTCAGGATGCTTATCTAGTTGATAGCTTGGATGAGTTCGAACATGGGTTATCTCGGATGAAAAAGTAGGTCACCGGAGCTAAAAATAGAAAAACCTTGTGAACACTCTAGCGGTCACATTGTTGCATCAATCATCATCAAACTTGGTCAAGATGCTTGTCTAGGTGATAGCTCGGATGAGTTTGAACATGGGTCATCTTGGATGAAAAAGTAGGTCACCGGAGCTAGAAATAGAAAAACCTTGTTAACACTCTAGTGGTCACATTTTTGCATCAGTCATCATCAAACTTTGTCAAGATGTTTGTCTAGGTGACAGCTCGGATGAGTTTGAACATGGGTCATCTCGGATGAAAAAGTAGGTCACCGGAGCTAAAAATAGAAAAACCTTGTTAACACTCTAGCGGTCACATTTTGCATCAATCATCATCAAACTTGATCAAGATGCTTGTCTAGGTGATAGCTCTGATGAGTTCGAACATGGGTCATCTCGGATAAAAAAGTAGGTCACCAGAGCTAAAAATAGTAAAACCTTGTTAACACTCTAGTGGTCACAATTTTGACTCAATTGTCATTAAACTTGGTCAGGAAACTTGTCTAGGTCGTTGCTGGGAATAAATCGAACATGGGACATCTCGGATGAAAAACTAGGTCACAGGAGCTAAAAATAGAAAAATCTTGTTAACACTCTAGTGGCTACTGTTGTGATCCAAATATTCCGTTAATTGGTCTGAAAGTTTGTTTTGATGATTTCTAAGTCAAGATCGAACATGGGTCATCTTGGATGAAAAACTAGGTCACACCGCCCAAATATGGAAAAACCTTGTTAACATTCTAGTGGTCACATTTTCGACTCAATTATCATCAAACTTGGTCAGGATGCTTGTCATCGGAGCTAAAAATAGAAAAATCTTGTTAACACTCTAGTTGCTACTGTTTTGATCCAAGTATCCTGGAAATTGGTCTGAAAGTTTGTTTTGATGATTTCTAGGTCAAGTTTGAATATGTGTCACCTGGGTAAAAAACTAGGTCGCACTGCTCAAATATGGATAATCCTTGTTAATACTGTAGTGGTCACATTTTTGACGCACCTGTCATGAGACTTGGTCAGAATACTTGTCTAGGGTATTGTTTGGATGAGTTTGATAAGTCAGGTGAGCGATCTAGGGCCATCATGGCCCTCTTGTTTTAAATTCTGATATGATTGATCGTATTATATTTGTTTATAGTGAACGATAAGTCAAAGTCTAAATATACAGTCAAGACATGTGCGATTTATTAAATAAGCTTTCATAATTTAAACTATCACAAAAATGAATAACAATTTTTACTAAAACAGATATATCTCATTATAAAAATATCTATAAATAAGGAAGATTTTTAATATAATTATAACTAATCACATACCATGTTTTAACGCTGCTCTCCCACATCAACGGTTCTTGAAAGAATCAATATATTGGTTTAAAGTAATTAAAATGCATAGAAGTGAAATTTAAAGTTTCCATTCAATTACTGTGACCTAACGTTTGTTATAATTTAATTGGCTCAGATATAAACATCCTTATTATCACATCCGTTAACATGTATGTATGTTCTTTTTGTCACTTTTTATAGACATAATTTTATGATGATATATTGTGCAGTAATCGCATAATTGTTCTTTGCGCAACCAACTGATCAACCTGCAAAAAGTTAACGGATCCTTTTTATACTTTAAGTCACTATCTACAAAATAAATCGTTGCAACGATTTGAAATACAGCAGCATATACATTGCAAATACTTTAATTAGATGTTTTTTTTTTCTGTCAGATAAGCCTTCTTACATGCAAATGTATGAGTCTGGGGTCAAAATTTTATCATTTTGATGACATATTGTAAAAAAAAACCACTCAAACTACAATGTGTGGGATAGAAGTTTTAATTCGGGTTTTATAGAAATTAACTTTACAATAAAATTTTGAACAGACTGTAAACGGCTGTGAAAGTGGTAATATGTCGGTTTCATTTGTGTTCTAAACAAAATTTCAGTTTCTCCAGAAATTGGACATATGAATAGTATAACCTCGGAGGAAGGAACAAATGTCGACTTTGTATGTCCTGTTAAAGACGGAAATCCTCACCAGACACATATTATGTGGACAAGATACAAAAATGGGCAACAATGGCTGGGATCAAAATTTACATTAGAAAACGTTTCAAGAACAGACAGTGCGACATATACATGTACGGTCAACAACACCATGATAATGACAGGCGGTTTAACAAAACATGGGAAGAATAATAAAAGTATCAATCTAAACGTATTGTGTAAGTATAAACACGATTATCGGTTTGGATTACCAGTCTTACCGTGTCTATGTCTGCATCTCATGTTCAACTTAATGATTTCTTGGTGATATATAAAATTATGAGTGAGATATCTCAGACTGTTATCTGAATTCAAAATAGTTTATTTTGCTGACAATTGACTTTTTTGCCTTAGCCTTAAAGCAATTAAGAAGGATATATTATGCAAATGGAGAAACGTAACATTTGTTACGTTGTATGTTTCTATTTTCACTATTTGCAAAAATCTTACGTCTTTCTTTTACAGATAAAGTTGCTGTATTGAATTTTATAGCAAATAACTACACGGCAAATCACAGCGTTACATTAGCAGAGAATCAATTAGTCAATCTGAAATGTGAAATGGAGGGAAATCCAGCACCTGAAGGGATGTAACATCTTCAGTTCAGAAGCACTTGATGTAACAAAGTCTACTAATGAAAGTCATTCAATATTTTCTGTAACATTTAAAGCAACATGTTTTCATACAGGAGTATATACATGCAGAGGTTCCAATTTGATCAAACAAAAAGAAATTTCTGAAAAAGATATTACACTATTCATTACATGTGAGTATTGAATGTAAGGTAATTTATTACAAAAAGTCTTTGTGTTTTTAAAGCAGCATACCTTGGACAATATTTATATATTTTAAGATGTGAGTTTAAGTACGACACACTTCATCTTTAACCACCCGCCTTCTGTCTTCCTTTTTTAGTATTCTCCATTATAAAAAGGTTTCAACTTGCAATTAAATAAGAAAATACTTAATATATCGAAGAACAGAATATAAGTAATATCCGAAGAATATTTCTGAAGAGTGGGGCAGTATTTCTATATTTAGGCAGATTTGTATTTTACCTATATTTTCCATACTTCAACCGTAGGTCAGTCATCATTTATTTTTTATAAAGCTGTGATTTGCTGTCGAGTTATTTAGTTAATTCAGTTAAACGTAAGAAGAAAAGATTGAACATTATGTTGTGTTATATTTTAAACGAACAAACCTTATGCTAAGTGAATGACAAAATATCTTCATATATGAGTAACATAAACAAAAGTGAATGAAATATAAATGTTGTTTCGCGTCTCTTTGATTTCATTTCTCCTCTTTAAATTCCTCCCTTCTTTTGGTTGCAATCACGTTTTAATGTCAAAATTATAAAAGACATGGCCTGTAAGATCGGTATTTAAAATTATATAAAAATCTTTTAGGTTCACCTAGACAAAATCCTGCAATGCCATTACAAAGAAACATTAAAATATCAAAATATGAAGCCGTGAGTATAAACTTCACAGTGCTAGCATATCCTGAACCAACCAACATTTTATTGAAGAAACATAACGGAAAATCGTGGATACCTATGAATGACAGCGACAACTATAGTTTTACCTACAAAGGTGTTGACATTCAATTCACAATTCTTCGTGTTTCGGAAGAGGACTATGGCAAATACAAGCTTATAACAAGGAATGATTATGGAACGTATGAACATGTTTTCTACGTGGAGCCTTCAGGTATATTTTAACTCGAAGGTTGTACAAAAATACTTGGTGTTAGATGATGCTCCAAATCGCATAGAATAGAGAAATACAGAATCCCTAAAGAAAGCCCAACACGACAAAATTGAAAATGTTGCAGGCTCGGTTTGATTGAGCTTGTTCATGGACGGTATTGGAAAATGCAAGTTACCGTCCACGCCCCCTAGCACCGGCTTAAGTAGAATTCAACATTTAACACGAAAATGGAGAAATTATGAATTAAGAAACATCCGTGGTGTGTTCACATTGTACCAATTGACTTGGCGTCCATGCCCGAGTAATAAGCGTCGCTTGTGTCATACCACTATGGATTCGTATCCCGTCGTCAGGAGGATACTGTTATACGATGATGTAATCCAGCTAGTTTATTAAATATCGGCAGTTCTTTTAATATGCTAATTCGTGTCTAAAGCCTCTCTCCTTTAGTTTACGTAAGGTCATTGTGTGAGCTTTACACGGTATTAAAGCGATGTAAAACCAAACAAAAAATGTAACAAGAAACAACACAGCAAGACAATTATAATTACAAAATGTGCATTTTCACATATATCGTATTGTTTACTTGCGTTTTTGTAAAGTCATTTGAGATATTTATTGTAAACATGTTCTTCTTTTATAATGATTATAGGAATGGAATACTCTAATCCTGAACCTCAAAACATAGCAAATAATTATGGACTCACCGTTGGACTCCCTGTGATAGTACTCATTACCATCTCCGTTACAGTTGTTGGCATAATTTTATACAGAAAAGGGTAATTAGATTTTTATTCCATCATTATTGTTTTACACCATGTTTTTATGTGATCTTTCATTGTTTAATTATTTTGAAACAATTGACATTTATTTTTTCGTCATACATAAGAACAATTTTGTTTATCAAATATTTATGTGAAAGAGACACTGTCATCATGTACAAACCTTTTTCTGTATATTTCTTCAAGTCGTATTTTTACATAGTAAGAGATCTAGCAACAAAAGTTTGATATCTTTTTTCGATTTCTCATTAATTTTAAAATTTCTTCAAGTCGTATTCTTACATAATAAGAGATCTAGCAACAAAAAGTTGATATCTATTTTCGATTTCTCATTAATTTTAAAATGGCGTTTTACGTCACACCGACACAGTATAGGTCATATGGCGACGTTCCAGCTTTACTAGTGAAAGAAGACCTCAGGTGCCCTTCCGTTCATTATTTCAGGCACGAACTGGCACCTGAGTAGAACCACCGACATCCGTAAGCTATCTGGATAGCTTCCTTACTTGAAAGAATCCAAAGTCCATGTCGGGATTCGAACCCACAGCGGTGAGGGGCAATTGTTTTGAAGTCAGCGACCTTAACACTCGACCACGGGCGCCCCCATATGGCGAGTAGTTGTCTTGATCACATTGACTAAGTAGCAAATAATAATTTACAAATAATAGTTGTGTGACAATTGTGTGACCGTGTTTGGAGTGGAAATGCTATATATTACATGAGAAGAAACAAAATTGCATAATTATACAAAAATTCTTAAAATAAATTTGAATCATATAGCATATGAGCGAAACATGTTAACGTGTCTTATTTAATTGAACAATAAGTTAAACAAGAATAATTATTGACCGTTTGTTTAAATATGCTCGAAAATAAAACGCTCGTAAAATTATTTCGTGAAGGCATACAAATTGAAATGTGTATGCTTTTTAATGTAATGCTATTTGAATCGAAATATATTCAATGAACAATAAAATAAACAATATAAATGTTAACAAAATCAGAAAGCAAACAAAAATGTCAAATTTCTTGCGGTATGCTTTGATATACATGTATATAAAAAAAAAAAAAAAAAAAAAAAAAAAAAAAAAAGAGGCGTATTCCGCCTTTTAACACATAATTAATCAAAGTACTCACTTAATCCTTTTGAAGGGATTATATGTCCAAAACATTTCGTTTGATTTTTACAAACTTATACAATATGTCAGCTTTGACAAAATATTGCACTCATTTGTTAAATCTTTTACTTTTATTACAGGCAATTTTATGTATTAATTTGTTTGCATACTTTTAGCACTTGTCCAGTCTTAAGAGAAATCTTTCATAATCAGCAAAATGAAAGAGAAATGGCTACAACAAACGTGTATCAAAATATTACAGGTACAAATTGCTTGTTATGACAAAGATATTGGAAAAAAATGAAATTGTGTGTTGCTTCTACATTTTAACTGATGGCATTCATATTACACAGATAAAGTTTAATCCATGTTTCATTTACATTTGTACTTAATTTGATTTATGATGTTTTTAATCTTTCAGTACAACCAGATATATTATGAAATTTTAATAAGTATCATATACTGAATCATTTTCAGTAATCTTACTCTTTTCACTATAAACACAAACATATTATTTGGTTTATCAGACACTTAAAAACGTGTTTTAAAGTTGTGATTAAAACAGTTAGAAATAACAGTCACGACGTTTTAAAATTAATGGAGAGACATGAATGTCACGATGTTGAATTAATTCGCGACAGGTGACCGATAATACGTTTTATCTTTACAAAGCCGCATATTCCAATGATCATCATTCTCATTTTAAACTTTATCATGCGAATGATATAATATTAAAAAGTTCTTTCATTAGAATTCAAGACATACAATTGTCATTTACATGTTATTTTCAAAAATGAAGGTTGTATCAAACATTTAGGAAATCACAGGTTTTATGAAGACAGAGTTCATTTCATTACATAGGTGGCGCAAGCGAAATGGATGAGCAAGAAAGAGAGTACGACATGATTCAAAGGAATACACAGGAAAGGAACATTCCTATTTATGAAAAATGCAAATCTGGTAAGAACATATACCACAAATTTCTTTTTATACATTATCACGCTACTCTCTTTCTAATTGAAGTAGCAGTTGCTATAACTCAAATAAAATGGAATTGACTTAGGCAGAAGGGAAGTATCTTAAATTTGACTTTTGAGTTCTCGACCCCTTAGGATATTAAGATGACTTCTAGACTCCATTGGTTCTAGACCCATTCTTGCATGACATTTAAACCCCTAGTAGGAAAGACATTTCGACCCATATATCAAATTGTGTACTTTAGAAAGCCAGTCAGATATTTTGAGAGATGTTTAAAGGCAGCTAGCCAATATTTCAAGTATTTTCATTACAAGATCCGACAAAATTTTTAAAAAGGGAAAGGCAGCAAATTAACATTTTTTTCAATATTAAGTTTACGTGGAAAACACCTTGTCAATTATAAATTGATGTAATGTTAAATAAACAGTAGCTGCATTTCATTATAAATGGGGTAGGTTACATTACTTACAGCGCATTTCGTTCGGTCATGTCTAAATTTGAAAATCTATAAGAGGATTGATCTCATTTTAAAAGATGTGCAATATTATGTAAATTGAACTTCATTCGATTAAAACTGCTGTCCTTTGAATTTTCCTTGCATTTTTACCAAGATCATAACTAAGAAAAAAATTAAAATGTAAATTTCAACTTTATTTGAGGAAAGTTCACAGGAACGTGAATAGAAATGCATTTGACAAGAGATGGCATCTGCTGCCATATGATACGTAGGTGTTTACAATTTCGTCATGCTTATCTTGCAACGACCATAACTAAAAAAGTATTTGAAATACTAACACTAATATTGTGTCTAAGAACCGCACAATTGATAAACAGGCATGGTGATTTAACAGTCCATTTGGTATACTGAGAGTTGCTAGTCTTCAAATGGAGACACAATAAAAGTGTTATTCTGCAGACTGAAGGAAAACTGCCTGAGGAAATTAGCCGAGTTGGACTATAATTTTTTTGGTAGTTTAACAATCTCTTTTTTTTAAATTATACTCAATCTGATGTAATGACTTGTACTTTTAGCTATTTGCTTAGAAGTACGTATATCGGGTTTGCTATATACGGACCAGATGTGGTTAAAAGTACAAATTAATGTATCGATCTTAGTCAAGTACATAAAGGCTTATAATTTATAAATCATCTAGTAAGTGATAATAAGTTTTTAACACTTATAAATGTCGTTTATGCGTTTCAAAAGATCAAATTTGATAGGTCAATGTCGCCATAGCTCTTAACCAATAAAAGCTTCTAAGACCAACAAATAAGGAACAGTTTGGCCTACAGACTTATGATTTGGTGGATGTTGGTCAGAACTATTAGATAACGGATATTAATTTGTAGGCCAAAATTTCATCAGTCAATTTTTCCATGGACTTGAGGACTTAATGCTGGTCCGGTCGAACAATACAAAACGTTGTGACTACATTCTTAAAACCTAGTTTGACTAGCATATGACCCAGTTGACTTTGAGGTCAAAGGTCAAGGACCCCGTGGAATTGACGACAGAAAGCTATTCCGGTGATTACTTGTAGACTTTTCCTACAGTCTTATCATTTGGTTTAAATTGGTAATGACTGGCAGATGACCTCTTTACAGTTGAGGTCAGCAGGAAAGTCATAAAGGGCGCTATCACTTACATCTTCTAAAATCAAAAACTAAATAATCCTTTGGAATACTAAGATAAAACGAAGACTGTTTTGTTATATATGTACTTATTGCACTATTTTAAATGTATAGTCAACATATGTGCCCTATGAATAACTAGTTAGACAGTTCTGGTTATATCTTTAAGATCTCATTCGAAAATGAACCAGTAAAAAAGATAAACAAAAATTACGATAAATAATAAACGCGTCGGATCAGTAATCTAGGGATGGTAATCCGCATAGATTCAAGCCACGTCAGAAGCAATTTGCAAGCGGTTGCTTCCTTGGGCAAGAAACTAAACGCTTATTGCTCAGAAATGGTTGATTCCAGGAACGGATTCAAGAGTGTGTCTCTAAGCTTTAACCTTCCTACACAACTGAGCTTAAATTTATTCTGTATCAACCAATCATATGATATCCCCTTTTTGATTATTAGCTAAACTTGCGGACTTGCTGACAGAAAGTCACTAAGGAAACAATCTTTCTACGTTAACCCCTTGCATAGCCGTCAAATGATAGTTATCGTAAAAGTTGATACAACAAAAGAAATTCTGTAGTGTGGTTTTCATGTGGCAGATATTTATCACAATCAGTACTGTACTAATCCACTATAATTCACTATAATATATATTCTTTGTCAATGATTACTTTCAAAGCATATACACATCTTTATAGATGTCTACAAGTATTTAATTAAGCTTAAACTTCTCTTAGAAAGATCAGTAACACTATTTTATTTCAGAAATCGAAAAAGTCGATGACTCTGAACCAGCTTACGAGAAACTAGCTGACGAATTAAAAGATACAAATAAGTACAGTGTGCTTCATGCAGTAAACAAGAGAACAGATGGTATTGAACTTGATGAGGATGTTTCAGACTGCGAAAAGAAAGACACCGCCATATATATCAATATGAAAATATAACAAGTCGAGCCGCCCGTCAAAACACACAGGAAAATCACTTTCATCACTTTTCTTATTTTTATGTCAATAACATTTACACATTTTCGATTACTTCTCGATGGTCGATGCACATAACATGTAGCTAAGTCAATTACCAATGACTCGACTGGTAGCTTACCACTAATCCGATAATATTTCAGAGACAACTGGCCGTAAATCAATAAATTAAATCTTGAATAGGCTATATGACAGTAGAAATATGGATTATGATTCTAATCTGTATTGATAATGAAAAAATATTATAACTATATCTTTTATAATTTGCCAAGAGAATATCAAATGATTCATAGAATATTACCTATTTTGTACGTTAAATATGTTAACATATTTGCCCAATATCATTTATTCCAGAAAAAATAACGGCATTTAAAATACTTAAAATGCAAGGTCCTATGGGCATGAGAGATGTTGCACTTTTCGTTATCTCTCACGAATAGACACAATCAAACAGTGTCTGAAACTTTCATAAAATATTGTAACAGTTACATTTTCTGTGGTATCGAGGAATCACTCTTTTCACTGATTTTGATAATTTTCGTATTGTTTTACGGGAATAAAAAGATAAATTATGGGAATTTACATCGATTTCAATTACACCATGTTTCTCTCTGTAGATTTAATATAATGCTTGATAGGCGATTTTATAATTTTTCTTTACGCGACCTTTCATCGCCTTGTGGTTTGATGTAATAAAGCCATACGTGAAGCTCATCACAATATTATATTGATAAACATGTTAATAGCATTAAAACAGGTAATACTTTTCAATAAGAAATGTATGCTGTGGTATACCCCACCCCCGCCAAATGTGTTTGCTTGTTGGAGGAATGTAATTGTTGAAGAGCAGATAAGTTAAGACTAAAGGCTGATTAAAGATGTGTCCGAGGAAAAAATATTGGATATTATAAGAACAGTTTGCCTACATTTTCCATTTGTGTCACTGCACCTGCAAGTATCATATTTTTGTTATGTTTATTTTCATTTTCAAGTGTATATTGCATAGTTTTGAATTACTGACTCGTATGCTTATCACAAACAAAATTTCTTTGAAAATTCCATAAAAGTAGATTATCTAGACAATATAATTTTAAAATTGCCATTGGCTGCATTTCTCCTTTCTCCAATTTATGTAAAGTTCCAAACCAATTTCTTGTAACGTGCTAGAGTTATCAGCAAAAGTTGAACATATAATGACACAAAGGGAAACATGAGAAAGGGAGCAGATGGAACTATCGTTCTTGATCAATGCATAATTTCTTATAACGAAAACAAAAAGAGAGATAATATAACTGATTACAGTTTGTTTATAATAAAGGAAAGGAATGACCACCAGTTCGTGTATTGTACTGGAATATAGACTGGAAAATTAATCATTGTTGTCTTATGATTAACCTAGGTAGCTAGCATGTAGATCTTAGTCGCAGAAAGGATTAAAATAAGCAGCAGTGTTTGTGTCCTATAGTGTGAAGAGCTCTGATAATTCATGTCCGAACGTTATGACTAGCGTATTTGTATTTGTCTTCCTTACATCGCAATATCATGTCATATTATTGCATCTCGTAATAATAATTGCCCTGTTAATAATTGTAATAGTTATGTTTTTGGTGATTTTGATGATAAGCAAAAGTATGTTGATTGCTTTGATAAAGATGATTCTAGTGATGATTGTGAGGAAGTAGCATGTTGATTGTCATGCTGATGATACTAATGATATGATGACATTCTTGAGTTATGTATAAAATTTGATTTAAAAATACTATGACTATATAGATTGTCTGCAGTAAAGTAAAATGAGCTGGAAACCAATACTTAATATAGTGAAATAACATGCTTGGCTGTACTCAATGAGTATTGCATACTACATTTCTTATTGTATGAATATATGTTTAAAGGTTTACTTGCTGGGTAAATTACATACACATTGATACACACCCGCTGATGTGTTCATATGACGGTTATCAGTATCAGTGAACCTTCAATAAAGCACGTGAGTGTCATTCCATGAAAAATGACATATAATCCCCAAGTAAAAAATGCGTGTGCCCTAAACGAAAAGAAATAAAATAAATAAAATAGGCGAAACTAAATAAAATGCAAATTTGAATGGGGATCACAGGTTATGAAGCCTGTATATCACAGATAAGCAAACCCAGTTTAACTTCATCTAAGTGCATTTATATTATATTTATTAATACTGCAAGTGTCTGATGATAACAAATAAAGACAAACGTATATTTATTAATGATCATGTTCATCAATTTTGATTTCAGTGTTTTAAAATGAATTAACCTTAGGAAGGGACGCTGCTTCAATAAGATATTCTCTCTGAAATAGCAATAGATGTGATATATTTTAAAGAATGTTTGTTTCTAATTGGTTAGACCAAAAATGCAAAATATTGAAATATCTTTTTTCATTTCAAGTTTTCAATTTGTATTATTTACTTGTTGTTACTTTAACCACTCAAAGGTTTCAGCAAGTGTACAAAAAGTTTATTATATTATAAACAACCAAATATTTGATCTGGAAACATATCTGAAGAATACTATTTCATTGACGATGAAAATGTTTTTTTTATCAAAAAGGTACTTGGTAATATTGTATATCATTATAAAATCTATAATTAATCATGGTCAAATTGCCGTTGACAATGACTCCCTTAAGTAGCTATGTAGCGCTAATAAGGTAGACAGTAAATAAAAGCAATATCATACACCGTATTTTGTGGCTACATGATGCATAAAGTGTAAAATTATGCTGCAAAGATTATTCTAACACTCAACGTGATTTCGCACTGTAGACAAAGAAGAAGAAAAAGCTGCCAATAAACACAATACAATTCATTCTAAGACATAAGTTTTTATTGTTGAAAACTTGATAAAATAACGTTTATCTTATTATTTCTTTTGTTTTATAATTTCTATATCTTAGCAAGGGAGCGAAAATCGAACAGCGTAATACGAAAATTGGCACCGGAAGTTATTTCCGCTTGAAAAAATAACATTAGTGATTTTCCTTATTTTATCGTGTTAGAATCAGCCGTCGTGGTCATTTGATACGCATCAATACTCCAAACCGGTGTTAAGTAGCCGATAAACACCGCTAAGACCGATATTATTTCTTATATAAATCTCATTTTAATTTAAAATCTCATTTTAATTTCTAAAAGCCTTAAAGGAAAATTTTGAAGTACCAGCTCAAGCAGGTCAACGTGTGTGGTACTATTGTATGATATCTGAATAAAATCATATTTCAAAAACAAAATATAAAACAAAGTCAAAGGGACACCGAATTGACACATTACTGCATGAGCATTTTGTGAAAAATTGCTGTTTCCATTGAAAAGTCTCCCGTTACAAGTTCAAATTGCTATTAAACTATAAAAACTTCTTCAATACTAATCAATCTTTGCACAAATGTTAAATGGACCATTGCTTTTGTAACAACATGCTCAGTCTTAAATTTCCTGTCACCATGGCAACGAGGGGACATCTCAAAATTGCCAAAAATCACTATTTTGCATTGCTTTTGCCATACAAAATTATTTCAAAGTGCTGCAACTTCTCAATGAATTCAGATAGAGTCTAAGCGTTTTCAGCGTTGATTACACGTTACCTTATTATCGACCTGGGGTTTTTGTTAGCCTCTCGCAAGTGCAAAATTTTCTTGGCGATGAGAGGGACTTCCGCCCCCATTCAAACCCACCAAACAGAAGGGGGCATATCCCCATTTTGGCAACCCCCTGATGTATCTTTTGGATTGGGGTGACGCCAAAACAGTGCTCTCTTTTTTATCAACAATTCTTAAAACACGACATCTTTTTACTATTTGAGGCCTAAAAGATGAAGAGAGGTGGGGGTCGAAAATGCGTTGTTTCGGGTAAATATATGGGGTAAAGTGTACAGCCTTTCTATTGTATCTTGACTGATACTTTAATCTTTGTTTTGGGTCAGTCTTCCGTATTTCTCTACTTTACCTGAGCGCTATGACAAAATATTGTTAATTAGCCATTCACGAATCAACCATAGATCACTACTAAAATCTTGTACAGGAAACACGAATAGAAGAGTAAATATCATAAGAAACTTATGATTTACCACTGCTGACATATAATATATGTAAATTTGAAAAAAGGAAAAGGACAAGGATGGAGTTCTTGGGGGAACTGTCAAATTATGTTTATGACGATAAGCAAGTGTTCAATACGTTAACATATTTTTTTTGTCTCGGAAATACGGCTCCAGTCAGTAACATAATTATGTTTTTCTTTTCAAAGACCCGAAACACACAATTGCACAAACGATATTGATTTATCCACGGTATCAAAAGATTTATGAACGTCTAACAGAACCATACCTTTAACATAATGCTAATCATATTCGCTTTTTATGAAGTGAATAAGACAAACTGCAGTTGTTACAGAAGAATAACAACTTCTTACATATATTATCAACATTTTTATTTCAGGTATACCCTTTTGCAAGAAATATACTGAACTCTAGGAGTTTATTACAAAATGTATAATTTGTGGAAGAACTGTACAAACTATGTTTTCATATCATGTTAACCTATACGAGCTTATAGATTTGGAAAAATAGCATATATACAAATATGTTTGAAATGACATTTTAAACAGAGATATATCTGCAATGTCTAACAAAAGGTTTATCAATTTTCTTTTAAATGGGAAATCTCTCACAAATTTAAGATCGCAAGGGAATGGTTAAAAATCAGTAACATGGGTAAGGCGTGTAGTAAGGATAGAAGGTCAATCATTGATTGTACATTACACTTCCGTCCAACTAAACCAACAGTATTTTATTGAGGCTGTTCATGAGATAAAAATGTGTGTGTCATCTTTTACTTACCTATTGGCAAATGTAACCTAAAAGTATTGATGTAAGGATCGCCGTCTTTGATAAAAAATATTGTTACATTCGGTTGAAACAACAGTTATTTTGTCAAAACATAATATAGTTAAACATTTTTTTCTACAGTTGTAGATTGTCAGGTTAAATGTTGTCTTATTACAGAACAATATCGCTCAGAGATGTGTTTTTATTCAAGGGACATACTAAGACAAAAATCATTCCACCGGAAAACCCATGCAATATGCGCAAGAACTTGTGCTACCGACCAATTCCGTAAATTCATTTAACCATAAAAAGCCGATGATATACACAAAAAGACTTAGTACTAATAAAATTTGAATAATTTGGTTGGAATTGCACTAGTAGTTTTTCAGAAGTATTCCGGACTAGCTTTTGTGTATCTGACAACAAACAACAAACACAAAAAAAACACCATTTTATTCAAGGGCCATGACTCAACTTAAATCATTCAACAGAAAAAAATGTGCAATTTGCGCAACGATTTAAGCTTCAAATCTCTTGAATTATCATAAGTGGTATAGGAGGAGAAGTCCGGAAAAAACTTAAAAATTCTAAAAAACCTTAACTCTGACCAAAATTATTGACCAAGAAAATGCAGACAATATGCACCACTAGACTTTGTAATGATCATTCCTGTAAAGAGTAGATGAAATTGCACAAGTAGTTTATTGGGAGTAGTCCGAACGCTTTTTGTGACGACGAACAGACGGACGGACTGACGGACGACGGAGAAGCGATCCCTATATGTCGCCACAACTCCGTAAAGGCAATCAAAAATAGTTTTCCGAATGCCAGTACTTGAATGTTCTTTCTAAAGGGGATGCTAGTTAGTACAAACATAAACCACTATTTTGTATTAAAGGACATTAGCATACCAGCTAAATTATTCTTAATGACTTCAATCCGTCACATAAAAGGTATTATGAAATGTAACTACACTAACAATTATGCATATTTTTAAAGCTTTAAAAATTGAAAATATCTTTATGGTATAAAGGCCATGAGATTTACATATGTATATGTAAAGCCTTTGATAGCAAAATTAAGTTAGAATTATTCATTAAACACACAATGTGTTTAAATGCAGGCATAGAACACGTACACTTATATACATTTTTCTTTAAATTAGCAAATTTATTGTTGACTGTAAACGGAACGCCGATAAGTAAATGCAAATGTTTTAAACATTTAGTTGTATATACTTCCTGTTTCTGTATATTTAACACATGATTATTTTGGTCATATTGAAGTGCAACCATTTACTTTTTCATAAACCACGGGTTGCATAAAGGTTGTTACAAATAGTTGAATTATTAAGTTTATTTTAAAATCCATTCAGATTAAAGCTGTTTGTGTAAAATTTTAAAGAAATACAAGAAATGTATGCATTGACAAAATGGAATATTTGATTTACTATCTCATTTTATCAATGAGCGTGTATAAAGGTATGTTTATATTTAATGATATTTCAAACACATATTCATGTTCAAGAGAATGTTCACTGTTTCTTTTTAAGTAATATAAAAAGTGTTTTGGTGTTCTTTCTATTTTGTTGCATATGCAAAAAAAAAATCATGTTCCCTGTCGCCACAATATCCAACCATAAAATAGATAAATCAATTTAAGAGCATATGAATATGACTTTTGAGTTAAATATCAATAGTAAGATCTTGAAATAGAAAAATAATTAGAAAGCAATGATAAAGTTAAAGTAAGGAATTGCAGACAATGTTCAATTAAGTATACCAATGAGAATCAAAATATGATGTGCAATGTATCGTACGATGCAGATCAAGAATAACGCAGTTATGTCATTAAACTAAACGATGATTTTATAAAGAGTACATTGAATGAGTAACATGTTCCATACTGAGTTTTCTGAACAGGTTGACTTTTGCTTTGACGCACGTATAGTTGCATGCTTACATTTATCTGTTCTTAACGCTAAGTTTGTTAAATGCAAATGAAGTCACGTTAAAATGTTACCAAGGCAGTGCATAACTATATTTGTGGTTGGAAAAAAAGGACACGGGTATGTGATGAATGTTTTTGAATGGAATCGGTTGGACAAAATAACAATGACTCAATAAATACCGCCGCACAAAGTGAGTTTATTTGTTTAAGGATATAAAGAATAATACTTCTACCTGAACGAAACTTGTCATGTACGCCATATATGACTTATATTATGAATAAATATCTAAATTTCGAAAAAATGTTTATTAACTAATTTATTACAAAATATTTCACTATTATTTCATACAAACATTGGTCATTAGAACCGTGAAAATGCATTTTATGAAAAAAAAGTTAACTGTATGAATCTTAAAATACTTACTTGGCGAATCTTATTGATGGAATTATTCGATATTTAAAATGCCAATTTATAATATATACTTTTGCGGGTTTACAAATTTATAAATATTGTGGCCGCTACTCTATCTCAGCTGTAACATAAAAATTCGCATGTTTTGTATGTTTTCTAATCAATTTAGAGATATAACATGTAATAATACGAAACGTTTCAATTCAACGCATATAGTCCTTCTATAACCAGTCCCTGTACACAAAAATGTGTATAAAAGATGTTTCTACCAATGCCTTAATTATGCAGTCTTTTTTACTTTAACTAATAACTCAGGTGAGCGATTAAGAGCCATCATGGTCCCCTTGTGTCGTAAATGAGCAAAGACATTTTGAGTGGATTTTTTTTTTTTGAGGATAGTAGTCCGTCAAGACACCAATGAAAATACGAAACATGTGTTTCACTGTGAAACATAATTTGTTACAGTGAAAATACGAACAATAAAAAATATACATTTTATTTCATCAATATTTAATTTATAAATACATGTATATAATAAAAAATGTATTACATGTATGCTTCATTTATTAAGAAAAATACCTTCAGTATGCTGAAAAATGTAAAACAAACAAACAAAAAACTTTAACACCAATACTTTTCATCCATTCTACATGCAGAAAGATGCAGAATATTAATACGAAGCCTTAACGAATCATTTCTTAAGTGTTTGTTGAAATTCCATCTAAGGCTCATATGTGTTAAAGGGATCTAAAGGAAAAATATTCATGATAATTATTGATCGCTTTACAAAATGTTCGATATTTATTTTTTATGTTTATGTATCATTATGAAATTTAAAAAACCCGATCAATCAATCATTAACAAAAAAGTAATTAATTAAAGAAGTTGTGTACAGCTATTAAAAAAGAGTATATTGCGAAGCACCAAAATGTCAAGTTTATTATTTGAATTTGAACCAGATTTCACTAATAAGAATGTTAATGAATCCACCACAATGAAAACAATATGATTAGGATTGTAGGTTTGAGACTGTTTAAAAACACTGTTTATGTTTTAATATCTGTATGATGTTTTTTGTTTCACCATTTGATATTACGACTGAATTTAATTATCACAGTCACATATGTCTTAAGGAATATTTTAAAATAATTTTTACATGCTTACATTTCATTATCAATATCTAATTACAAATGAAACGCATACTTGTCTGTTTAAAGGGACATAAGAAAAACTTTACTTATACTAATGAATCCAAAAATTTATTTAAGAGGATCTTCTTCAATGCTATATAAGGCTTAAAGGCACAGAAATTTACTTCAAGGAAAATAAGAGCAACTACTTCACGTTCAATAGTCGCTTTTCGGACATGCGATTTGTTCAGTCTGAAGAAATTTTGTAAAAATCGCATCATATTCTCGTGTCAACTGTTGAAAAATCCTCCGACCAATATCATTGCAAAGTTAATTTTGTACAACTTTGGAGGGTCTTCTTTGTATTATGAGGACTAAAGCCCTAACCCAAGAATATGTCCAGGAGATTTCCGCGTTGCTTTGTCATTTCTTGCACCGGCGATGTGTTCTTCATGTTCTTTCTCTATGTAAATTTCAGGAAATACATAATATTTACGAGCCTATCATTCAAAAACCATTTGATCAATTATGTAGCAAATTCGATTTTGTACAACTTGAGAGGGTCTTCTTTGCACCTGAAAAGGCTTAAAGCCCTAACCATAGGAACATGTCCAGGAGATTTCCGTGTGGCTTGCTCATTTTTTATGTAAATTTCGGGAAAAACATCATTTTTACGAGCCTACCATTCAAAAACCATTTGATCAATTCTGTTGCAAATTTGATTTTGTACAACTTTAGAAGGTCTTCTTTGCGCATGAAAAGGCTTAAAGCGCCTTAGGTCATTTTCCAGCGATATGCTCTTTTTGTATATAACGTGTTTAAATTTTCGCGAGAAAAAACATTATTTCGAGCCAACCGTTCATACAGTGGTCTTCTTACTTCATATAAATGTAAATCAGTGCTGGTGTGTGTAAGGGAGCTCGATCTTGCAGGAATTTACCTCATGTACAGTAAGCCATTACAAAATGAACGCTACGTACTTAAAATAACTAGTAGATTGTATAAGTTAAAAAGATCTTCTTCACTGCTATAAGGCTTAAAGGCACAGAGATTTACTTCAAGGAAAATAAGAGCAACTATGAAACGTTCAATAGTCGCTATTCGGACCTTCGATTTGTTCTTTATTTAATATATAAAATCTGAAGAAATTTCGTAAAAAATCGCATCATTTTCTCGTGTCAACTGTTCAAAAACCATCGGACCAATATCGTTGCAAATTCGATTTTGTACAACTTTGGATGGTTTTCTTTGAACATTATAAGGCCTAAAGCCCTAACCCAAGTAATATGTCCAGGAGATTTCCGCGTGGCTTGGTCATTGTTTGCACCGGCGATTCGTTCTTTCGCTATATAAAAATAAGAGAAAGCATGATTTAAAGAGCCTCCCGTTCAAAAGCCATTTGACCAATTCCAATGCAAATTCGAATTTGTACAACTTGGGAGGCTCTTCTTTAGACATAAAAAATGCTAAAAACCCTTACTAAAGGAACATGTTCAGGATATTGGCATGCTCATTTTTATGTAAATTTCGGGAAAAGCCATCATTTTCATGAGCCTACCATTCACAAACCATTTCATCAATTCCGTTGTAAATTTGATTTTGTACAATTATCTCATGTACAGTTAGCAATTACAAAATGAGCGTTCGGAAAAAAAAAATCTATTAGATTGTATTAGTTAAGAGGATCTTCTTTACTGCTATATAAGGCTTGAAGGCACAGGTATTTACTTCAAGGAAAATAGAGCAACTACTTCACGTTCAAAAGTCGCTTTTCGGACATGCGATTTGTTCTTTATTTTTATAAATTCTGAAGACATTTTATAAAAAAAAACATCAATTTTACGAGCCTAGTGTTCAAAAGCCATTTGACCAATACCAATGCAATTTCGATTTTGTACAAGTTGAGAGGCTCTTCTTTGAACATATAAAGGCCTAAAGCCCTAACCAAAAATATGTCCAGCAGATTTCCGCGTGGATTGCTCGTTTTTTGCACCGACGATTTGTTCTTTCTCTATATAAAGTTCGGAAAAAACATCAATTTTACGAGCCTACCGTTCAAAAGCTGTTTGACCAATTCCAATGCAAATTCGATTTTGTACAACTTGAGAGGCTCTTCTTTACACATAAAAAGGCCTAAAGCCTTAACCCATGTAATATGTCCTGGAAATTTCCGCGTGTGTTGGTCAATTTTAGCACCGGCGATAAGTTCTTTCTCTATGTAAATTTCAGGAAATACATAATTTTCACGAGCCTACCATCCAAAAACAATTTGATAAATTCCGTTGCAAATTTTATTTTGTACAACTTGAGAGGCTTTTCTTTACACATGAAAAGGCCTAAAGCCCTAACCCATGTAATATGTCCAGGAAATTTCCGCGTGTGTTGGTCATTTTTAGCACCGGTGATAAGTTCTTTCTCTATGTAAATTTCAGGAAATACATAATTTTCACGAGCCTACCATCCAAAAACAATTTGATAAATTCCGTTGCAAATTTTATTTTGTACAACTTGAGATGGTCTTCTTTGCACATGAAAAGGCTTAAAGCCCTAAACAAATGAACATGACCAGGAGATTTCCGCATGGCTTGGTCATTTTTGAACCGTGGACTTGTTCTTTCTCTATGTAAATTTTGGGAAGAACATCCTTTTCACGAGCCTACCATTCAAAAACCAATTGATCAATTCCGTTCCAACTTTGATTTTGTAAAATTCTAGAGGGTCTTCTTTGCACATGAAAAGGCTTAAAGCTCTAGTCCAAGGAATATGTCCAGGATATTTCCGCATGGCTAGGTAATTTCCGGGGATTTGTCTTTCTGTATATAAAGTGTATATGGTTTTCATAATCAATGTGACTGTGTAAAATAACGCGTTATTTATCTAGAAATTAAATTAACAGGAAATTATAAACAATAAATTTTTTTCTGTAATATAATTACGTAAATTTCTCAAACTATGGTGGTGCGCCCTTATAAAATTTCAGTTCTATGACCATTTGTTCATATGGTTCGACAATGACTCGTCAAGGACTCGTCAAGTATCAACGTCAGATGCAAACGGCTGAACAATTAGCATTTACATGTAAATCAATCCTAAGTATCTGTCGATTGACTTCATAAGAAAGCTTTACCACAGCCTTTAATATTTCAGATATATTGATGTTTTTATGCATTGTAATATGTATATAATCAAAACAGTCATTCATTACCAATACGTTGTCATAAAAGGGATAGTGAAGCACTAAACAACGCGCCCCTCGAATACCTTTGTAACTAAGATTTACTATTGAAGGTGAACGATTAAAGATCCTGTATGTTTTGTAATTGATATTGGTACTGTGTGTATACCACACTTACAAAAAATATATATGTATGTAATTATGCAAAGAAACCAATTTTCAAACATCGAAGAATGTGTAAAATGTGTACTGCAAATATTTGTGCAAATTATATTTAATCAATAAATTACATGCATTGATTTCTTATTGGAAAATTTGACTTAGAATTTATAGAAAATAAATTTCTAATTACCTCCCTTAATTTAAAAGAAATGTAAAATTGGGTAATATTTTAATTTATAAATAATGCTTATTGGAACTTACAATATTGACAAATCTTAATTTGAGCATCATATTCATGAAATAAAACCATGAAAAAATGTGTTACAAGATCTTTAAATTAAAATGATCTATAAAAGCATGTTACAATATTTTTCTTGGTTAAATGTTTGTTCGCAATCTCAGTCTCTCTATTGCATTATAAATCATCAATGTGAAACTGATGCTATATTCAATAGATCGAACAGCTCAATTATTAATTGTTCAGGACGTTTTTGTTTGTATAGGTACACGTTTTGTTAACATGTGTAACATGTTCTTCGAACAAACCCTGTCCGTGCTAAACACCGAGGGCGGTTTATGCCCTTATATATGGAATTCTTTCCTAATTGTTGGTTTATCTACTTTTTGCATACTGTAAAGACCTTGGTATAACGTCGTGATATTTTTATACGCCTGTTTGAAAAACGGGTCGTATTATAGTTTAACCACTATGACAAACCGTGTCGCGCGCATGAATCAGCCCTCTATGTCAAAGGTCAATGTCACATTTAGAGTTCATTGAAAAACGCTTGTCCGGAGCGAAACTTCTACATGCATAGAGGGATTTCAATATAAATTGGCACAATGTTTTACTAGTGTGAGAGGGGGTGTTTCGTGTGGAAAATTTAGGTCCGTGTGACCGAGATTAAGGTCACACATAGGGGTCAAATTTCAGATACAAAATCACTAGAGATGATTTCAGATATTGCCCAGAGAATATCTCCTATATACATTTCTATAATGCCCAAATCTCTGTCAAAAGCTTCTGTAAAGGGCGTATATTGCGTCAATATTGCCCTTGTTTTTGAATATTACTGTTACATTACTTTCCCCACCGAGAGTTTTCGTCCCGAGACTTGGCCTGAAAAACATGTGGGTACGGCAACTCCGGTCTGGCAGTTGTCTACATCCCCCACACTGGCCACCAAATTTAGCATGTACGGCGCACAAACCCTGTCAGTAAAAAGCTAGCTCTCCACCGAGAGTATATACATTCATACATGTTAATTCATCATCTTTAGTTTTTGCATATTGTAATGCTAATTATAAGTATTTTGACGTTCTTCCAACGTCGTTACACATGTACTTAAGTTAATATTTGGTGCTAAGCAAGTTTTATGAATTGCAAATTATTAGAAGACACGTTTAGCTTTCCTTGTAATTACTGGAATGTGTTCAGACATCTAATTTTGCACTATACTTTGGAATTTTATTGTGAAATCACAACTAAAACACTGTTAGTGCGGTAAATGTAATCCTTTTTGCACACAATATAGACAGTAAGCGTCTGCATGCTTATCTTATTGTCATTTGACATAATAAAAGTTTGCTTCTGCTGTGTCTGTAAAATGATTATTGGCAGTATTCATTACCGCACATTTAATGCTTGTATAAAATTGGTCCCATAACAAAAATGTTGTTTTTTTTGTCTTAATTCACCAAGATTGGTGCTTTTCCCGTTTTGTCATTGACTAGGCTATATATAACAATTTAAATTTACACAATCATACTTTGCAGAATAGTTTTTTTTATGTAAATCATAAAAAGCACTATTGTAAGTTTACGATAAGATTGGTGAAGTTTAGAAGCAAATTAGGCACGAAAGAAAAAAAAACGAGTTTTCTCACATATTGATAAAAAAAACAATATATAGACACGGCGGTCAATATAGTTTTCATTATTATCTTTTTCCCTAAACATTTGGTGTATTTACCACTACCACGTTTTGAGGATACATGAAGAGCTGTCAACGATTTCTCTTTTCATTCATTAAAATATCAGTTTTAATAAACAAATAAAAATCATGCCTTTGGTTGGTCATTCCTTTTGAATCAATTGATTTGAGTAAGGCAGTCTAGGGAATTATAACTTACATGGTCATATTTAATTATGACCACGATGAGAACATTTGTAACAACACTAGTTTACTTGTAAATATGTAACTTGTTACAATTAACAATATGAATCATTAATTTTTGTAACAGCAAACAGTTGGCCTTCATTGATTATGTAAAATCAGCGAGTTTCCATAAAGTCACAATATATCATTCTTTTAAGGTCATTGCATAAATATAGATTGGTCATTATACTGAGTTTCAGCTTAATGACATCTTGTTAAAGTGTGGTATCTGAAATGAATGAAATTGAATGCTTTCTTTTTATAATATGTGCGTTCCTTGTCATAAAATCACTAAGCTTATCAAACATCAAGTACGCACAATTATATTACTCTTTATTATATACAAATACATTTATGCATTTTAAAATCGTCTACAAACGTAAGTGCATTGAACATGCTTATGACATATTTACTCTGATGAAATATGTTTTAGTTCTAAATGATATAAGATTAAATCATATATTGATTTAAGCACCTCAATTTGCGATTAAATTAGGTTATAGTATATACTTTTAATAGTTAACACCTGTTTTCTTTTACTTTCTTAAACAGCAAAAGAGGCGAGGTATGGCAAAAAGTCGAGCATATATTATATATCTTATTAGGCGATCTTATATTGTTAAAGCCATTAATAAATTATCACAGACAAAAACATTTGAAAGACATCTAAAACTGACAAACATATTTTTAAAATATGCATCAATTTTCGCTCTTAATGATTTTTAGTTTATGAAGATATTCCATCGGATATATCATTTCCTAATCCTTAAATTCATCAATCACCAAACAGATTTTAATATTAACATATTTCGTATTATACTGCACATGTGTTCGTTTTGATAAATGTTTACAGGTATTATTCTAGAATTTTATGGCATCTAATTTACTGTTAATAACACTTCGAAATACATGTTTCATAATTTTTTTCATAATTGAATATCAGATTTAAATGTTTTTATTGAAATTAAAAGCACCACGCCTCCATGTTTGTAAATACAAGAATACAATCTTGCATAACATTTTCCGTACACGTATGAATTAACATGTCTAACAGTAACATTGTAATATAACATTTCTTTTACACAAATGTAATGTGAATGCATGCACGACCAGTAAAGTTACACTTTACACAAATCAAATATGATACAGTTCTGTAATAAAATGATATGTAAACAATGTAATAACCTTAGATATCAATTTTTGGAAAAAAAGTTTTCCACCGACAAAACCTCAAGTAGTTTTAAAGTATAATGAATGCATACATATTCTTTAGTTAAGAGACTTTTTAGCGCTTTTGAAAAAAACAACACTTTTTGTAGCATGTGCACCGAAAACAAAATTTTTAACATAAGTTTTTTTTAAAGAAGCTGTAATATTTTGATGCTCATGATCACTTTTCTGTGTTACACAAGACAAGAGCAAAGTTTCTCATGCAAAGTAAACGACTTCCTTTAGATATTTGTACAATGTATCATTTCAAATTGTTTTAACTTGTGGATTGTTACCAATTGTTAAAATGACAACACTTGTTCATATAATGTCATTTATAAAAGTGAAATACACTGAAAATATTAATGATCGCATATAATACAAAGTTAAATTATTTATCTGCCAAGCGGGGCTTCCTTGTTTTAACTTTCACAGATTTAGAAGAAGATGTCCCTTTTTCGTTATATGCTTGGACCTGAAGTTTAAACTCCGAGTCATCTTTAAGATTAGTTATGGTATGCTGCATAATATGATCTGCTGTGTCTTGTATAGGATCTGTTAGTTGCTTGTGACTTTGATTATCCATCAAATTGATCAAAATAAAATTTTGCGAAAATCCTCCGTCATTACCTGGTTCCCATTTCATTGTTATTGTTGAATTTGTTCTGTCCACTATTTCAAAATATTTCGGTGTATCAGGTCGACCTATATAAATAAACCTTTATGTATGTAGTGAAATCTTACTTCGGCATATTTGTTTAATCAAAAATACATTGAATAACTTCAAGTTAGGAACTAATTATATAAAATGCTGATGAATAGTGACTAAATGAAAGGTATTCATTTTGAATTGCCATAAACATTGTACAAGTTTATCTCATTATGCCAATTGCTACTGTACATTCCCTCGATTTTCACCTTTAATGCATAAAATAACCTTGGTGTTATTCTAAAAAAACGTATTTTACAAGTTCTATATCTTCATAACTGGTATTGCGACTTTTAGTGTTACGCCACAGCTATTTTATCAATTATGCTATCGTTGGTGGTTACTTTTATTCATTATGTCATTCAAAACAAAAATAAATCTATTTGTTCTGGCTTCTGTCTTGGGATTATAATAAGGAATTAACAATGCTCTAGAAAATATAATTGTGCTTTGCTTTATGATAAAGGGAGCTTAGGAAAATACATATTTTAAAACATATCATTCTATGTGTATAACCATTGTGACTCAGTTGGTAAATCAAAAGTAATATTTAAGTTAATCAAAAATACAGACTCGAACCCTAATCTGCCATGCTGCTATTGTGATAACTTTCTTTCGTTGAATATTTTGTTTTGATGATTTTAATATCTATGTTTTATTTCTTCTTTTTTTCAATCTGATTTTCACTCATTCACTCACTTATAAGTGTGTTAAACATGACGATTATTACGAACTTATATTTTTATCATATTAAAAGTTGTCTCAGTAATGTAAATGATAAATGATAAAATATCTATATACTTTCATGTGTACTCATAAATATATCAACAGATGCACAGAATTTCTCACTCACTCACTCACCAACTCACTCACTCACTCACTCACTCACTCACTTATAAGTGTGTTAAACATGACGATTATTACGAACTAATATTTTTATCATATTAAAAGTTGTCTCAGTAATGTAAAGTTTGGACCAGAAAATTAAATTTTTGATTTATTCAATAAGGAAGTGATTTGAGTAACCGCTACGCTTACCATGTGTTCTAATATGAAGATAAGATGAGGCGTAAACCTCCCCCTCTTTATTTTTTGCCTTCAGAGCAATATTGTAGAAAGTATTTGGTGTTAACGATTCAAACGTGTATGCATCATTTTCTTTTGCTTCGTATTCGTTTTCGTTAATGAAAACGTAAAATGATTGTTTGCATCCACCGTCATGACCTGGTTCCCACTTCACTGTGATACTGGTTTCTGTAACGCCATCTTCTACAAACTCAGTTGGTGGGTCTGGTTTGCTTACTATTTTCAAAATTTTGAAAAGTTTATATCCAATAAATACATATTTCATCTATCATTTTTATCACTTGATGTTTGATTTAAACAAAATTATAAAAACAAATGTATATGTGTTTACAAAGGAAACAAATAAAGATTTTCTTGAATGCGAAAATAGACAAGTTTTTCGTCAAAAAAAAAAACGATATAATTGAAACACACTTTTCGGCTTAATTGGAAAACATATCAAACATGTTAGTATGTCATTTTATGTTTTAGAATCAAGCATCTAAAAATAGTCGAAAAAACCCAGCAAAAATAGAAAATAAACACACAAATAAAAAAAAAGAAGTATAAAAAAGGCAAGAGTCTTTTGATTTTCGACTATCGATTTTTTTCTTGTCTATTCAAACGTTGCTTAAAAATGGTAAATTTAAAATATTAAGAGTGCAAAAAAAAACTAACCTATGATTTATGGATTTGAATACAAAAAGAGTGGTTAGTAGATCCTACCTAAAGTCTTGATAGAAAGATTTAGCGATTCCGATCGCCCTACTTTGTTTTTGGCATAAATAGTAATGTCATAATACGTGGCTTTCGATAACTGTGTCCACCGTTTGAGCCAAGATGCTTTGCGACCACTGTCTTGAATTTCATCACAAGTTGGTGATATTCCTTTGCCAAAGATAGTCACGACAAATGTTTGCTTATATCCCTCATCTGACCCAGGATCCCATCGTACCGTGATACTGGTGGCTGTGATGTCATTGTTTTCGAACCTGAGAATTTTTGGCTGACCAGGTTTACCTGTATGTAAGTATGTTGTATTACTGATGAGTTTATTATTGTAAGATTGTACACAATAATAAGACATCTTTTATATAATTATAAAAAATATATTGATCTTCTGTTGCTTATAACTGATGTGTAATTAAAATATATATAATTACAAACAAACAGTTCAGTCTACTAATAATAAGACAATGGATTTCTAGCCAAACTACCAAACCTTTGTTGTTAGGCAATGAGTAAGGCACATTTTAAAACAATCAAATTATCGAATTGAGCAAAGATTGTGATATTGTTGGACATGCGTAAATTGGAACTCTATGATTTAATTTATCTTTATTGACAAATGTGTCTTAATCGAATATAAATAAACGTTCCACTAGCGTTGATTGAAATCATTTATTACTATAACGTTTAATCTATATTTACCTTTAGTTCTAACATGTAATGGCTCTATACACTGAACGATTCCTCTTGTATTTGTAGAGAACAACATAAGTATATAGTCAGTCGATGGTGAAAGATTTTTCAATGTCAAATGATTATCAGATTTTCCATTTGTGTCATGGTTGTCTTGTTCTTCATTATTCAAAACAACCAATTTAAAGGATTGCGAGTATCCACCATTTGAACCTGCATTCCATTTTACTTCCATGCCTTTTTCCGTAACATTTAAAGCCCTTAAGTTTGTAGGTGGGTCTGGCTTGCCTGAAAATGTATACTAAAATATTCAACATATTCCCTCGTTGGAATAAGTGGTAAATAACATCAAGGGTACAAATTAAGTTGGTAATCATTTTAGTATAATCACTGTTTTTTAAAGTAAGCATACTTACACCTAACAATTGTTCAAATCAAATTGTCCAAACCGTACCTCTTTTTTCCCACTGACTATTTTAATTGTTATATAAAATTGCTCCGGAAGTGACTGTGTGCATATTAGAATTTTTTATTTTAAAATGATTGCCTTGTTTTAGTAGATACTGTTTTGCTATATATTTTGAATATAATTATTCCATATCTTAACGTGTTACGAAATTAACATCAAAATGTCCACTTTTTCCAATTTTATTTCTATAGTAATCCATTTAAAAAAAATAAATATATTTAAAAAAAAAAACCAACATTCTTTGATAGTAACACATATTATGTTATGTTGGGATAAAAGATGTACATTTTACATTGTCTCTGATCATTTAAAACAAATCTACTGTAACATTTTCTATGGGTTTTGTATATAGGAATCTATTTTGCAAATGATATTGAATGGACCTTAAAAAATAAATAAATCATGAACTGGTTCCCCAGCCATATTAGTTTCTTAATACGTATACCCGCAGACTTCTTGATTTCAGATTATGTATGAAATAAGACATCATGACACTGGACATACAAATTAGTACCTATAATTGAAGTAGTCAAACATACCGCGCATAAGGCCAATCAGTGTATGAAATCATTATTATGAGCTTCATCAGTACATCAGTTTAAAAACATGTTATTATGTCTTACGTACTTATCATATTATATGTTATTTTGGTTTTGGAGTGTTATATGTGGACATATTACCTGTCAAGATTTTATATCACCCGAGCCGTAAGGCGAGGTTGATATTTTATCTTGGCAGGTAATATATCCACATATATCTCTTCAAAACCAAAATAATAATTTTATTACCCTTCCCCTGCCGAGTTAAGACGATTTTAATATAAATCATTGCTACTTCAAAAGAAACGTCGAAACAAGATTCCCTTTCGGGTACCCCTTCACCACAAGATGACGTCACATAAATACATGACTTTTTTTCTTTCGAACCTGACAAATGTAAACAAGAGAAAAAGAGTAGTCTGTTGAACGCACTTTTTTGGAATTAATATCAAGCTTTCACAAGGTCATATTTGTTTTTAAATTCTGATGAGAATATGTATCAATACTCTATTTTGGTGAATATTTATCATTTGACAGTTTAAAAAGTGCTTGCAAATCGGAATTTACATCGCGTAAAATCAAATCGTACGCGCATCGCCACAGCGCATGTTGTTTACAACGTGGGGTACCCAACGGGAAAATTTAGTGTGTATATTACCCGTCTGGCTCAGTTATATCAATTTCTTTCGGGTGACCAATATCCAATCAAAAAGGAGGAAAAAATCTGGAAGGGTAATAAAAATCCTTACTTGCAAAACGCAAAACACACACACACACACACACAATTATATGTATATATACCAAGTGTCCTCTTTTTCAATGACTGAATTCGAGTACATAATCCCTCAATACTTTTACCACGCAGCCCTAAGTCGTAGTAAGTTCCTTCAGATAAATTTTCCAACTGATAAGACATCTCCATTTCACCATTGTGTTCAATTTCTATATTTTCTATATTTCTATCTTTGGTCGAGCAAGTTAAAACAAACGTTTGCCTATTTCCACCGTCATCTCCTGGTTCCCATCGTACTCGTATACTTGATTCTGTAATATCGTTTCCGTCTACTCGAAACTCGCTTGGAGCATCCGGAACACCTGTTGAAATTTCGATTTCGTTTACTCTTGTCTTTTCAATTGTACAAAGCATATGTTTGCCTCATTGAAACATGCGGTTAACATGAAAATAAAACTTACTTGAGGTTTTTTTCATATCTTATCTTTATAAGTAATTTCGGAAATTTGTTATAACAACTATGGATAAGTTGACAGTATAATTTGTATTTGTCAAAATTGGAGTAACCTAAATGAAAATGTTTTAATCTAGTTGATAACATGTAATTCAAGGCGACACGCTTTAGTGTCACTGGTTAATATACCAACTATTTTCAAATGCCACTTATAATGAATGAATCATAGTTACCTTTTGTCCTTACTTTTAATGATTTGTATCTCTTAAAAACATTGTTTTGGTCTGCTTTGTCTGAACAATTCAGTTCAATATCATAAACAGTGGAATCCTGTAAATTTGAAAATGTGTAAGAGAAAGTAGTTCTTCCACTGTCGGAAATTAAAAT
Source organism: Ruditapes philippinarum (assembly GCF_026571515.1). NCBI lineage: Eukaryota > Metazoa > Mollusca > Bivalvia > Venerida > Veneridae > Ruditapes > Ruditapes philippinarum. The sequence continues at coordinate 80,983 of NW_026854942.1, forward strand.
TAGGTTAATGTTTGAACATGTTGAAATTTTCAAATAGTAAATTTTATCTGAAGATGGGTTTCTGTCATATCTCTTCCAACGAACTTTTATGCTTGTCTTTTCAACGTTAACGGTACTGAATTCTTGAGCAGATCCTTAAATAAAAACCAAAATTGTTGTTATAGTATAGTATAAGAATGTGATAAGTGAGAAAGATTTAATACATTTTTGATTTTCTCTTACTAATCGTATATCAGTGTTTCATAATTAATTTAGGAAATAAATATTATTTACTGGTATGCCAACCTGTGCAAAAAAATTCAATACAATTTCCTATGATTTTATCTTTACTTTATTTACCACAAGATATTTAAGAAAAAAACATGCAGAACTCAATTAGCTTGGCCTTAAATTACAAACTCACATAAGGATCATACTAAGTCAGACCTTATTTGCTCAACATGACAAATTTTTTGTCTGTCCAAGAGTCAACTCTGACTACTTTTATCCTAACAGATTTAGGAAAAAAATCAATAATTTACCGAAGAGATCAAGGTCATTTAATTTTAAGGCCAAGTTAAGTTTGTTTTGAAAGTGAGTAATAACGCGTATAAAGGCGTTATAAAATGCGAAATAATGCGCTATAACGCGGATAAAGCAGTATAACGGGAACAAAAACTCGTAATTACTCGAATCAAAAGACTTTATAACGCAACACAAAAGGCGTTTTATTGCCAATTGAATATCATATTGATGCTAATCAAATGTCTAAGTAACAAAAGAAAGGAAGAACAGTATTGATCTGTTTTTTTTTTTTTTCAAAATGCATGTGCTTTATATTTTTCAATTATTTTACGGATACTTCCTATTGCCACAATCTGACTTGTTATGTCCCATTAGGAAATACATTATGAGTAAACTACACGTATCACCAAACAGTAATTACTTATACCTAATTTGAACAGTTTTTTAGTTACAAAGGAAGATAATTTGTCTCCTAACTATGACTTAACTTAATCATTATCATATTTTTAGGCGAACCTATCACATAATTCAGATACACTTTACTTACACTCTTAGTGACGTACATGTACTGATGATTAACCACTAAATATCTTGAAAATTGCCCGAGGATTATATTATGTTACACATGTTTCGTATATATATAAACTGACAATGTATAATGAAAAATCATCATCATATAATGATAAATTTGCATCACATAATTATGTTACGAACTGGCATCATTATAAGATTATTAGAGCAAGCATAATTACACGGCGCATAATTATATTAATTATCATAATATAATGGTAAAATAGCATCGTGTCGCGTAAATTGAACAACATAAATATATTGATTTCTGTGCACCCATTTAGGATATATTCATATCTAATAAAATCTGTGCTGATGTTAAGTAAGTCATGGCTTTCTTTATTATCAGGTTATTATACATATCGGTTAGATAATTGCAAATATGACGCATACATACGATAAGATATATATGAAAGCTTGAATTAACCCCCTAAATGCCATGTTTGTGACTACTTGTGTGTCGTCATGTCGACATATATTTACGCGACATGACGTCCTCTATCAATAGACGGCAGGTGCACGCGCCGTCTAGTAGATATGCATTTGTTCATTTAGCAATGGGGAACATTTTAGACTTTTCTAATGTACAACATGTCACAGAGCTTAAGGGATAAAAATAAACGTTTAACTGAAGTGGTTGTGCCATGTTTGAATATCATATTCTTTTTATAATTATCTAATTTTATCTACCTTATAAATAACGTGCCAATGAGCCAGTCTTAAGTCGATCGTTCTAGTCTAATGACAGGAACCAAATTCGGGCTGGGAACAAGAGGTGCGGAAATATTTTTTGCAAAACAGGCAAAAAGTGTTCCACATGTAATTCATGAAAATAATTTACATTTAAGTTATGAAACAGATTAACTGATTGAAAAAGTACGTTTATTTTAAAATGTATCAAAAATATTTGCAATAGGTTATTTTGAAGGATTCTGTGACTGACGATTGCTCTCTTTCACCTTGATTTTTTTACTATATTTAGTGGTCCTATACCTAGATTCTAGAAACATATGTAATCTTTAGTTAAATCAAGTAGTTTACGTAACAATACGTACCTATGAATTGATTGTATATTTATTTATTCATAACTATAATTTGATATTACAGACATATTTTTGCTATTTGTAAAATAAGACACAGTTCGTCCTCAAATTCATTCGAACGAATATTATGCCATTCGCACCAATATCAAATGGACATATTCTCGGCACATATTGTCTAAAATTCATTTTAAGTTAAGCAATCATTTCAATTTTTCTTGTTATCCAATTTATTTTGCTTCGACCAGACGTTTCAATCATTGTCGCAACAGACAAACATTTCATACTTTCAGACACATAACAAGAACATGGAAAAAAAAGATTTGTTTCTCTATTACAGTTGTAGTATGCGAAGCGCATACTACAACTATTATAAAGAACGATTTTCAATTCAGATTTTGTACATTACCTGTGACTGTTCACATCATTTGGTATGATATTGATATGCAGCATCAACATTTAACTTGTTGTTTGGTTGGATAAGAAAGACGTATTGACAACATTTGTTTCAAGGCTTGTCGACATATCTTTTGTCAGTAATGGAGTTTATGAGAATTCGAAAAGCTATGTCAACCTATTTCATCTCGATAAGCCTTGAAATATCTCTGCTTTGGAAAATATCACCACGTCTTAACATCATTGGCACTGTCGGAAATACTTAATTAATATTCTGAAACTAAACCCCTCCCACCAAACCAAAAACTTAATACATTGAATGGTTCATCCTTGAAAGAACATTTCGGTAGACACTTTGAAAGGTCATTTGTATTTTATAACAAAATTTGGTATATGTACGTATATGCAGTGCATTTTGTACATGCGTTTTTATCTAACTAGCTGTTATACCAGATAAATAATTTTATTCAGTGCTTTGTTAGCAACGTTTTATATTTTATATACGTGTCACGGGGAGTAAAAAAAAGTGCAGCCCGGGACTCGAACCTTGGTTATCGCGGAATACCGTACCGAGGCTATCCGTGACATACGTATATACACTAATCATTAGGATGACGTTTGGATCTCTTTAAAATGACATTTCAGTTTACAGCCAAGTGTATTGTTCTGAGTTATAGTATTGTACATATGAAATTAAAATATTACCATAAACGTTTTGGAATGAGTTCAAATGTAGTTAGAATAGTACAAAAAAATCAACAAATAAACAAATCAAATGAGTAATAAAAAATGATTTAATTTATTAGAAATATTGTTGCCCAGGGGAATATTTGACTGTTTGCTAGTAGGAAATGCACTTCATATTGTATAGATATTTATAAAAAATTCAAATGTCCTAACAAATATGTTTATATGAGACTACTTATACGTCTTTATAATGGTATTTGGATATTTCTTATGCAGCAAAACTGTAAGTAACTTAACTGATATACATTAACACAGTGATTATGTGTCCAGACGGCCCTCAGATAAAACCCATTTGTATACTTAACTTACATTTATGATTTTTTCAACCATAAAGAGGCACATATATGTGACTGTTGTACTGCCTATCACTTTGTCAATAGTTAATTATGGCATACAGATTGACAGAATAGTTTACAGGAAAACATTGAAAGGTGTTCAGATGTTCGTGTTATTGTGTACCTGTGCATATTACTGTCATAAACATTGTTAATATACCTAACCGATATACTGTCATTTGCAAAGTTATCAATATCATAATTAACAAAACAGTCGATTTGGCTGTTAACTGAAATGTCCTTTCAATGGTATCCGGATGTCTTTTCAGTAGTAAAGCATTTTAATACTGGTACCCTCTAATTTTTTAACACATAAGTACCCTCAAAGCGCGACATATGATTTTATGTGCGTTAATCGTTAAGTCTATATGTGATATTTCTTACTTTTATGTACATATTATATACTTAGTGATTAACGCACATAAAAGCATATGTCGTGCTTTGAGGATACCTATGTGTTAAAAAATAAGAGGGTAACTGTAATAAAAATTCAAATGAAGAGAGGTAGCCCGTGCCGCTGCAAAACCGAAAGTAGGGTGTTTATGAATTTTTCATTTATTTTTGACAATATGTCCGAAGATGATGTGTATATGACCATATTAAATATGTATAATGCATATATAATCAAGCCACAGGTTCATTTCAGCCATAAAAATATGTCGATGTGATGGGCGAGGCAAGACATGTCGATTTTTTGTAGCTTATTGTGAAGTTCCAGTACATGAAAAACGGGCACATGACAAATCAGCACATAAATAAAACATTATTATAGTATTCCGTGGTATACATCTTTTCTACGTGTCATACTGCCTTTCCTTATTACAATGAAATTTTACTAGATTGTTATCTATCGCTGATTTGTTTTTAGCAGAGAATGACCTGTGCATGTTCAAAGAGCGTACCGTTTGAGCAGATTTCGCAATGAGTGTACCGATATGGATACGCACCGTGTTTTAGTTTTACTAATGTATAATTATGATAAAAGAAAATAATAATATAGCATGTTTCTCTTTTAAAGAAACATGTCAGAAAAAAGTGATAGCCTCAAAAATTAAAACATTGCTGATGGATACATGTATTTGACAATGGGGGAAAAAGGAGTATATTTTGGATTGAGAATGACTACTCACTGAAAAACCCTGTTCACTTACAAATAATAACTTGAGAACCATTCGGCTTATTATCGCAAGGTTGATCCAGGCTTGTAAATGACCCCTTTGTGTTTAAGAAATTTTTGAATGATAAGATATTTTCCTGAGTAATCATGTATAACACTATTTGACTTGTAGTATTTGTATCTAAAGGAAGTCAAAAGTGTAATTATAAACTTACCTTTATCTAATTTGCAGTATTTGATGATAAGGTAAAGTCCAAAAAATGGTATGAACAATCTGCAGTTCTTATAGTTCAGGACTGCAACACAAAATATGTACAATTCAGTCATCTTATGTGTGCAAATTATAATGATGCTTGTGTTATAAAGTCATTAATCATTGTTAAGTACAATGCTAAATTTTATTGGATGATTACCCAGCAGCGTGAAGCCTATCTTGAATGAAGCGCTTGCCGAGTCTTACTTAGATACCTTAGCTAATAACGAGTCCAATTGAATTAGTATTATTTACAAATGTATGCATCTTTAATTAACACCATTGCAATTTTTAAATAACTGTGTTAGTTCATGTACAGTTAAGATACGATATGATTTCTGTAGACTCTGAAAAAAAGAAAAAGTAGTTGGAATACAATTCCTCGTTACTATTATTATAACTGTTATTACAATAAAATATAATTAAGATATTTTGGATTCGAAAGTTGAAACAATGCTAGGTAATCTTATATGGAGCTTTTTGACTGGCAAAATAAAACCAGATATTAAATTGATAAGATGAGATCTAACGATGATGTATGTTTGGGATCACGTTGTGCAAACACTGAAAGTTTAATAAATGATAGCGGTATAACTTTCTTTTCAAATACCGTTATTTTAATATGATGTTGTATATCAATAATCGGGTGAATAATATTATTGCTGGATCCTGACAAGTGTGATTTTGATATATGTAAAATGAATACATTTATTTAATCACAAATATTATTGAATAGAAATCTATTTCATGCATAACAAATACATAATATTTACAGTGTGCAACGTTAAATTTCGCATCCTCGCCTAATATTGCACTGACGTTAAAAGTCGCAAAGTTAACGCTACGTGTCGTTATACACGCTAAATATCACAATGGTCCTGACTAAAGTGAACTTGGGCACTTTAAAACAGAAAGATATGCAAAAGATATTAAAGAAATATACTATTGAATACCATATTGTTATGCTATTTTAGCCTGTTTTGACAGAAAAGTATTGGAACGGTTTTAAATTTTAATTCAATTTTCATAATTAGAATAATATGTTCTACCACAAAGTGATATAATATTAATATTTCGCTAGTGCGAAGGTAATATGACGTTATATATATATTTCATATCTACGAAAAACAAACAAAATTTTCTTTTTATTTCATAAAAACTACATCAACAAAAGCAGGGTAAAACTTACTAACAATATTATCAATCGAGTTTTTTTTTTCATAAAAGATGTTACAGCCAATTGGATCTCGTTTTAAGAATAAAAAGGGCTACTAACAAGTCTGTATTTCTTTCATAAATACAAAAATTAAGCCACTTTAAAGTTGTTATTAGCGCGTATTTTTGCTGATAATTGGGAATCATGTACCAACAATATTTAGTCATTTCAACAAACTTATCAATAGCATTTTCAGTTTCTTATTTTAATTTTGAAAGTGAATACAAACAGTCAAGGGTTTCCCTCATATATTTTGAAAATATGATAATTTCCGTGCACCTGAGAGGATATTGTGTGAACATTACACTAAAAAAGTATGTTTTTGCGACACATCTTTAACATGTACTTGTATCTTTTCAAATGAAGGTCATAAGTATTTACCTTCCTATGACATGCAAAATTAAGCGAAAACAATGGGCATATAACGGTCCTGATTTTTCGTGCGATATTTAGCGTAAAAAGGGCAATATATATTAACCGCTCGACGACTGCAAAATCCAGTGTTCATTCCGACATTTTGCGTTAGCCTTGCGAGATTAACGTAACGTGCGACATTTAGCTTTAATGCGACATTTAACGCTGCCAAATATATGTTTAACTTAGTTGAACAGTTGTGTCAATCTTCACCTACCTTTATGTAATTTATTTGATAATTGTTGATTGAAATAAATAACAACTGCAGGTATATAAGATAATAGCATCAAACAAGCAACGCAAGAAGGTATGATGATGACACACAAATCGATTTCTTCAAACCGGTTTTCCGACTGACTCGGTCTTACTGTAAATATATATCAACCATTCATGTATGTATAACATTAAAATATCATGTATGATCATATTATATGTTACAACACACACTTTAATATACACCAACATTTTAAGAGCACTAACTTAATAATCTTTATACATCATTTTATACATTCGTTTCTATATTGACAAACCTGATTAAAATTTAATAAATATAATTCTACCAGAAAGATGAACGCATTTAGCAGTCGCATTTGGTGTCACTGACAAAATGTCAACGAATATTTATTTTAGATTTAAAAAAAAATATTTTCAGAGCAGTACCTTTATCAAGAATAATAAGAAAAGAATGTTAGGACAACTAAATAAGTTAAAATTTCTTCTGGTCATGTCAATTTTATTTTCTCTTTTTCTAATTTTATTTGAACAATAAACATACCATATACACCTGGTAAATAAGTTAAGCACAACCTGAAACTTAAAATTGGTTGTGACTGAAAGAAATGTCACGACTTCTTAATTGAGCTAAGAAATAGTAATTTGATAAGTAGCGAAAGAAGTTTAGTAAATTAAATAATAAACCAGTAAATTTATGAGTTCAGTTTATTCTTAAGTATTGGAGCATAGTCAAATTTGTTGCTTTTTACCAAAAATGTGAGTGTTTATAAGTATGGTGTTGTGGTGTTAACAAAACATTTAGTGGTGGATATTTTGTTAACTGTAGACGATAACGTTACCTAAAATGGCATTATGTAGCCAAACTTTTAATAATGCGTGTAATGGGCACGTGCCTGGATGATAGCCCCAACCCTTCTCCTCATATCAGTAACGCGTCTAATGCCATTTGGACTTAAAGTTTGCCATTCCGGGTGCTGAGCTTGTTCCAGTTGTTGCAGGTTGACTACAGATGATTCGCATAATTGCCCAAATTAAATTTAAAATATCAGTTGTGGTCATGCCAACATTGAGGTAAAATACAGAGTGTTTGCTTAACTTATTTCCAGGTGTATATATATATTTATTTTTTTTCGAAATGTTTATTCATTTTAGACCAACACAACGCCAATGTCTTAGAAAAAATCAGTTTTAAAAAAGTTATATTAATTGAAGAAAAAACCTCGGACCGGATTTACTTAATTACAGGTAAGGTATTTATTATTAAATGGGCTTGCAAACACAGGTAAAAATGCACCGCATGTTTAACGTATGTGACACACATGTTTTACATGTGGTAGAAACATGTGGTTTCTCCAAGAAAAGTAACCCATATGTTTAACATATGGTGCAGACACATGTTTTTCATACGGATACACATGAATGAAATATGTTTTTTCATATGGTAGGGAACAGTGTTTGGTCAAGAACAGGACACTGTATGTTTCATTTATGGTATAGATTTATGTTTTTCACATATGGATTCACATGGTAAATTGTGTTCCAGAGTTTGTTTTGGTTGAACTTAATAATTCATAAGACTTTAACAAGACTTTATTAGTCTTAAGTGTTTAACTCTACATTTAAGTGAAATTATATATTCACATGGTAAATTGTGTTCCAGAGTTTGTTTTGGTTGAACTTGATAATTCATAAGATTTAACAAGTCTTAAGTGTTCAACTCTACATTTAAGTGAAATTATATATTCACATCCAGAGTTTGTTTTGGTTGAACTTGATAATTCATAAGACTTTTACAAGTCTTAAGTGTTCAATTCTACATATAAGTGAAATTATATATTCACATGGTAAAATGTGTTCCAGAGTTTGTTTTGGTTGAACTTGATAATTCATAAGACTTTAACAAGTCTTAAGTGTTCGACTCTACTACATTTAAGTGAAATTATATATATATGTATATAATTATGCTTATAAAATAATTTTCAAACATCGGAGAATATGTAAAATATGTACTGCAAATATTTGAACATATTATCTGTAATCATTAAAATATATGCATTCATTTCTTATTGAAAAATTTGACTAAGTATTTATAGAAAATGAACTTTTTATTACTATTACCTCCATTTATTTACTGGAAATGTAAAATTCGGTAATATATTTTATAAAAAACAATGCTTTTTGCAACTTACAAAATTGATAAATCTTAACACTAAGTATAATTTAGTTTTATTAAGTGAACATTTTAACAATAAAGAACCACGGTCACTCCCTACGGGTCACTTCGTTTTGGATTACTCACTTAATAAACACTAGCTTATACAACGGGAGAACAAATCATGGATAAAAATGAATGGCAAACTATTCCCCCTAACCAGTTAATCACCTTGACGATTCATCCGTAATTTAGATAATTTAGACCGTTTCTTCCTCTGACAGTTCTTCCCTTAATTTAAAATATAATCAGCTATCCCACCAAAAGATATTTATCATTTATTTATTTTCATCTGTTGTATAAAGGTATTTTATTGATGTTTTTTTTTTTCAACATGATAAGATGCATTTGAAGTGAAGGCAAGTTTTCCCCCATAGATTTACTACAATTACAAATTGTACATAGATGCATGAACCAATCATATTTTAAGAATATCATGTTCAATCTAATTAAAACTTTTAAAAATGTAAATCTTGCAGAATATATGACCCGTCAATTTATCATATGAAAAACATATGAAAGTTCACATAAGTTTAAAATATAAATATTGATATTTATATGAAAAATATGTGATAACCATGAGTTAAACATATGTTTGTTGACATATGTTTTTCATATGATCCTGTTTAACATAGGTTAATCTTACATATGAAAAACATACGTTCTAACACACATGTTTTTAACACATATAAAACGCATTTGTGTCTCCGTTTTTCACTCCAAGAATGTAAAAATGCGAAACATGACGATACGACACAATGCAAAAAACGATCTTCTGTTGATTTTGCAAATGCAAAAACACAAACATACGACGAAATTGGATTCGATAGCATTATCAATATAATTCAGTGGTCTTTCTGCTCTTGCTTAACAAAAATAAATAAACAAGTAAATAAACAAATAAATAAATAAATAAATTAACAAATAAATAAACAAATAAATAAAACATCTTGTACATATTGAAAATATTTAACTTTGAAAGTCTTCTCAATGTTAATTAACGTGAAATTTTATTTAGAAAACTTTGGTACTTGAAATAACCTATGGTACTTATTCAATATCAGCATCATAGAGACTATCAAATCTATTGTTTGTATCAGTATTTTGCAAAAATGACTCATTTCACTTAACACGTATTTGTTGATTTCAGCTCATGAAGTTTGAATTATTTCATAAAAAATATGTTTTTAAAGAAAAGAAATATGCTTGTTACATGTATAACTTTTTAACGTCTGCTATACTAAAAATGTAATATACATTGCCTTTTTAACTTATTATTCCATGCTTTCCAGTGTTTTACTATAATACAATAGATGATAAGATCTATATTCTGATAAACCACATTTATAAAATATTATTTTCACTGTAGCCGGACTATATCTAAATCCGGATGAAAAGAATATCATAACTAGATCTACATGAAATAACAGGCGAAAATAAATGTTATCATACGTTTAGAAAAAGGAAAATCGATATCATCATACATCATGTTAAAAATGAAACAAAATTAGGAAAAATTTAACAGAACTATATAGCAAAATTGACGTCATGATGTGATGACGTCATACAAGGAATTTGCGACGTTACGCGGAAAAATCAGTAAATAATTCTTAATAGATCAAAAGAAAATTTGTTTGTTTTGCATGTGAGACTGAAATATATTTCATTCGTGAACACCAGCTATTCGTGAAAATATTGCATCTGGTGTTCACTCAGTGAAATATATTTTAATCTTACAAGCAAAACAAACAAATATAATTCACTTTTGTTCTAAATATAAAGTGACCAGGAAAAATGTGTGACCAGAAAAAAAGAAACAAACATTTTATATTTAGCCTTGTTTTACTTTTCCCGGTAATTTCTGTAGGTCATATTTATGTCATTAAGCCATCTTACATTTCAAATGAAAACACGAATAGCAATATATCACTATTAAATTGTCATGGACAGTCTATGACCTAACGTAATTGCATGCAGGACAAGAACCTCGAAAACAGTGTTTTCTATATCGCACTTTATTAAAATATCGTGGTTTCGCGTTTTCGCCCCAGATCTCCAATCTTGTTTTCGCCTTCGCGGTCAGTAGGGCGAAAACACGATACAAGATCGCAAAAACACGTTTGCGCGCTATTAATATCGTGATCTTGTATTGTGTTTTTGCGTCAATTCATTGCGTTTTCGCGATTTCGCCCTTAGGGCGACAGCCCGAAACCACGATGGCCCTAATGGAATTCCGTAGTTACCCAGCAATATGGTCTACTATTATTAAAACAAATCGTTAACCTTATTATAGTAAACATTTTTATTAATTTAATCATCATTTTTATGCAATATCTTATTCAGTTACACAAATATTTGCAATTTCAATCTGCCAATCTTACAAGAGAAAGGATTAAGATCTTTATATCCCTCAATTATTGTACTTAATCGTATCGGCATTGTCCACCGTATCCCCCAATGACGTCATCCAATGGCGACAACTTGAAAACGGTCTTAAATGAAAGGTCTATATGATGGCTTGATTGCTTTAAGCTTGTTGCAACAAGAACCGGTTGAACCGGGTGATGCTCCCCGAGAAGGTTTTGGACACAGGGAAGTATAAAAAAATGAACAAAGGGCAAAAACTCCAAAATTTGGCAATGCAGAGTTATGGTATTTTGCACTGCACTACTACCAAATGAGATCTATCTACCTACAAAGTTTCATGTTAATATCTTTTATAATTTTAGAGAAATGTCCGGGCCGAAGTTAAAAGTTTCAAAATGAACAAAGGGCAATAACTCCAAAAATAGACAAGACAGAGTTATGATTCTTTAACAATGCACTTCAACTCAATGAGATCTATCTAGAGTTATGTCCCGGACAAAGTTCAAAGTGTAAAAATAAACAAAGGGCAATAATTCAAAAATTAGGCACGGCAAAGTTACAGTTTTTGTGCATTGCAAACCTACTCAATGAGATCTATCTATCTGCAAAGTTTCATGTTGATAACTCTTATAGTTTAAGAGTTATGTCCTGGACTAGGTAAAAAGTGTAAAATAAACAAAGGGCAATAATTCAAAAAATAGGCAGGGCAGAGATACGATTCTTGTGCACTGCATATCTACTCAATGAGATCTATCTACCTACAAAGTCTCATGTTGATACCTCTTGTTGTTACAAAGTTATGTCCCGGACAAGAAAAGCGGACGGACAGACGGACGGACAAAACAGCGACTATATGCTCACCCTTCGGGCAGCATAAAAATGGTGGACAGGATAAATACTTTTAGAGTGAACGTTTTCTTCAAATTATGTGAGTAAAACCTTGTTATTTGATCTGTTTCAATGTTACCAGCAGAAGGGTTAATTTTTTTCTTTAACATAGGTTAACATAAGAGGGTAAATATATTACATTTTGGTGCACTGGCATCTAAAAATAACCCTTGGACTTATTAAATCTCTCACCCTGTGGACTGTGGCTAAATAAGGGTCTGCTTCTACAGATGCTATTTGGTACTTCTTCGTCTCGTTGTCACTATTGCTTAAAAAGAAACCATTGCTTATGCGATGCTTTCGTGTGCTTGTGCAATGTCATTTGACAATTGTGTTTTGATAATTAAACGATTTGGGTCGTCATTAAGCTGTTTTTACATTACGCATAGATTCACGCATATTAAAAAATGTTCAAAAACGGCGCGTGATCAGGGCAATGGCAATCTATCCGTTAATTTCCTCTTCCGTATTCTTGCTTTTTATGAAAGAATAGCGATTTAAATTAGATAATGATCTTAAATTTCGAAATTCTAACGTATTTACTTGCTGCAGAATACCTTAGTTGATGAAAGAAAAATCGGGATAAAAATAGCAAAATAATAATAATAACAACAACACCAACGACAACAACAAAAGAAATACAACAAAAACAACCGAATGCAAGTATAATTTCACTTCAGCAATCTGAAATACTGACGTCAAACTCAACAAAGAAATGAAGATTTACACTTTCAAAAATTGTATTAAATTAGAATTCACTATAATATAAAAGTTCATTTAAGGAATTTGATTAGTTATGATTATAAATTCCCTGTAAAATAATAATACCGTATCAGTCGTTCAAATCAATAATGTCTAAATATTTTATTATGTGATTGCATTGGCTGAGTCAATTTCAAGAAGTCTTAAGATATTACTTTCTAATCAATAATGTCTAGATATTTTATGTGATTGTATTGGCTGAGTCAATTTCAAGAAGTCTTAAGATATTACTTTCTAATCAATAATGTCTAGATATTTTATGTGATTGCATTGGCTGAGTCAATTTCAAGAAGTCTTAAGATATTACTTTTAACTACAAACACAGACATCTTCATGTTTCAAAGTTAGTAATGAAATAGTATTACTGACTAATCTGTCATATTTTTATTGATGATGTGCTGCTATATAGATATGTCCTACAATAACTTTACTGTTTGCGTCCATAAACAGAATGTAGGTTTGCAAGAAACTTTCACTAGATATGTGTGTTTGCGAGAAACGTTCAAGAGATTTCAAGTATTTTAAAGACGAATTGTTTGTGATATATCAGTATAATGTTGTTGATCCCGTTGATTGTTTTCATTTTTATTGTCTTTCTTTCATTCGTTGTCAAACAAAAAAAATAAGTAATCATCATAATCATTATAACTGTAAAATTACAGCGAAGCAACCTGTATAAATGCAGAAACATACTTTACCAGTTTTACCAGTTTTATGTCTTGTTCAAGCACAGCAGTACCAAAAGTTCTGCTACGTAGTACTGAATTTGATGAAATATTATAAAGAATACCTTTCATATCCGAATTGGTAGTAATGTTATAAATGCAATCTGATGTTGTTGCTGCAATTTTGATGCTAGTAAAGTATGAAACGGACGATTCATTTATGTCTAAAACAAAAATGTCTTTCTTATATTCTAAGAAAAAAACACTTTCTATGTTTTTGCCCAAATGAAGTACTTATTTTCAGCTTTATAAATATTTGTAGGTAACTAGCATATTTCACCAATTTGTTTGTGCTATTTAAAAACAGTATATAAAATATTTATTTTTTATCAATATTTAACTCTTCTATAAATGTTTACCAATTTGTCATGTATCGATTAACCTGAAATCCACCTGTATGACTTAAGAATAGAAATTCAATACCAAAAAAAAAAAAACAAACAAAAAACACTTTGATGGTGTTGTGAAATTTACTGGCATAGTTTAATTAGTGTCAACAATTCAGTTTAGCCTTGATTTACACGTTAAAGTACATATATATTATACCGCGGAAAGATTATTAGTTTTTTTTAAAACGAACAGTCGATATTCGCAAAATTTGCACGTGAAATGAAATATTGGAAGGTCATCTGAATGCATGTGTTTTAGTATACTGGTTGTAAACATGGCTGAGTTACATTGTGATTTAGAGAGGAGCAAAAACTTTATGAGCGTCAAAACAATAATGGATCTAAATTTAATGTATCAAGAAAATGCCCTTCCATATCGTGAAATAACTGAGTGCCTGTCAATGTTTAATGAAGGTATGATGAAACCCGCCCTGTGTGGCCAATTTCCGCTACCTCTGAAAAGGCATAAGCACTGTCCAAATCATAGTTGATAAAGATGCATGCAAGATATACTATGCAGGAAATAAGTGACATATCGGATATAAGGGCGTCAAATAATTATGTTTTACATCTTGAACGAAAACTTAAATTTAGGGAAAGTGTGCATTCGTTTGATTCTTCATTTTTTAACATCTGACAAAAAAAGGGAGCTTATTGAAAAAAGCCTCGGCCTTATTGACCGGGTTCAAAGATTGAGACTTTAAACACGTGACAAAAATTTTCATAGGGAATAAAAACTGACATAATATTTCTGAGCCCGACAATAAAATCAGAAATAAAATGCAGGGAAATAAAAATAGCAATTGTGCAGTTGTTGCTCGACGTAGTAGGAGCCTTTCAAGTTTGTGATCACTTTGTTTCCAGATTTTTATACTTCACAACAGCAGGTGTCAAGTGCTGTGTGGCAGCTGTAAAAAGTTGCCCCGTACTTCACGTCAGTGTTGTTATATTTTTCTGGTCCTTCGGGATCATTGATGCCAGCACTATTAAGTGCTGAGAATTGAGTACCGCTCGGCCGGTGCTAGGGGGCGTGAGGCATGTGGCACTTATTCAGTATCCCTCATGTACAGACTCAATTAAACGAGTCTGCAATTCTCTTGTTATTTTGTTGTGATTAATGCTTCCGAAGGATCACTTTGTTTCCAGATTTGTTTATGCTTTACTTTTTTTGCAGTGATGGAATACTGGGACGTATCGCCTATTCTGAGAGGGGCAGTTTAACTGAAACATTTCATCGTAACCAAACTGTGGTTAATCACTATATCACAAAGAACCTAAGGTCTGGGGGCGCAGGATTTATGTACTCAATGATAATGCACCTGTGCTCCTGTCAGCTTTGGTTTAAGCATTTTAGAGGAGCAGATAATTGAGGGTTTTTTACATTCCGCTTATATTCCTGACGTATCTCCTTGTGACTTTTGGATAAATCCATACATCAGACATTCGCGGTCGCTGGTTAAAAATCCATTGTAATGTCGGAAGCGCTCTCTGGCAATGTATTGTCAGTACACTCAAAGAACAGTTCAAAAATTGAGTCTGGATAAATGTGTCGAGGTCAATAATGGAGATTATTTAGTAGGACTCTGCTTATAATTTTTACTTACATGTATTTATAAAAACACACTGCAGTTGCCACTTATTTGATTTTGCTCCTCAAAGGTGTAATTATTGTAGTTTTATTTTTTACTTTTAAAGGGTTGTTAATTTATAGTAGTATTGATTATTTTGGTTATGTAATCAATTTTGTCTAAAACCATCCTTTAACTTCTTACAAATGTTTCTCGATGCCGTACAAGTCCAGTAACAAGGATATAAATACAAAATACAATAATAAATAGGACACCTTCCTTCAACATAAATTTTCTGGTGTCTCATTGCTATTTTCTTAAGATTCTTTTACAATTATTTAAAAGTATTATTCAAAGAGGGTGTTCAATGAATAGAAATAAACCCTATTTAACAGTATTAAAATACTTAACAAACAAAGCATGAAAAAGATCTATAAACGCCTTTTAGCATTTACAAGTTCAGATAAAAGGCAAACAGATGTGTTAGTGTTATGTTGTTCAAATAGTCTTTGACGTAACTCATAAAAGAAGACAGTTCACGTAGTTTAAAATAAGTTTTGATAAGTTTATTTTCAATATTCCATAAGGCTATATAGCCCATGAGGATATACAATGCATTTTAATATGGCAAGACAGTAAATGTCAAAACAATTTAAACAGCGGAGAAGGTTTACAAATAATTAAATGTCTTCCTAATTAGTATGACATCAGATATTCTTACCAAATTCCACTTGGGTATAACTTTAATTTTACTATGAGAATTTTTTCAGATATTTTATAACAAGATATCTACGGTTCTTTCAATCGAAAATTATATCATACTGTACCGCATAAAATGTTAATTTCGAGGAAAATGTAACATATACCCATGTGAAATTTCACATTGCACAAAATGAAAATCGAAACTCTATTCTATAAGCACATTTAGTCTAAATTATATAAGCATTTGATAATAACATGCAATATATAGTATAACAAACTCACCCCATTACATGAAAAAATAACTACTATGAATACACGCAACTGCACCTATACTATATACTTAACTCTCAAAAGATATTTCATCAAAAATAAGTGAGGGATTCTTGTCAATAATAATATCTTGATCTTGTCGAAACGAAACACAAGATCAACATATTACTTTTACATTCACACGAAATAAAAGTTTGTTTACACATTTGATATCAATCCAGGTACAATCAAGATATAAAGCAAAAGAATGCTTGTGTATAAGTAAGATACAGTACCTAACTTGTATGATAAAGTTGACCTTGTCAATATTAAAAACACAAAGTCAACTTATGTAATTTATATCACTTTAGTGTATCTTTAATACATTAATACTTTATCAATTTTACCTGTTTTACATATCAAGAAAACATACACAAATCAAGAAACATACACATATCAAGAAACATACACATATCAAGAAACATACACAATATCTGTATACTAACTATAAATAACTATAAATCTATATAACTATTTAACTCTGCTTACGAACTATATATAATTTCTCTCCTAATCTGAAAAGCTCTAGATACAAAATTTGCAAGTTTTCGAGTTAATTTTTCTTTATCTGTATTCAACAATTCCAATAATTTTTGCATATTCGGGCGTCTCCAATAATAGGACGGGATAAAACGTTGTCTCAATTCAGCATATACATTGCATTCTAATATAAAATGATATTCATCTTCTAAAATACCACATGCATAACAGATTCTTTCATTTATAGGTGTACTATTTGGTTTTGTCCATCTACCAGTTTCAATATGTAATCTATGTGAGGACACCCTCAGACGTGCTAGTTCGCAATAATATTTTTTAACATTAAGTAAACTGAGGTATGGTTGCAATTTAAAACATGATATTTGTCTGTAAAATAGCGCTCTACTGGAATCCTGTAAACGACTTGACCAGTTTTGAACAAAATGATCTCTTAATCTTTGTTTTACCACAAATAAAAACATATCAATATTTCCAACACTTTGCATAAGCCAGGCGTCATGGAACCCTAAAGAACACAAAAGAGACTTAACTAAGGAGCACCAATTTGCTTTATTAGGATGGTTTTCGAAATCAGTTTTCAATAGATTATACACTTTATATACATATTTGTTACTTTTTGTATGAATAATTTTTATCCAATATTTCAAAACACTATAATGTCGAAGTACTTGAAAGGAAACTCTACCAAGCTCACCATAAACAAAATCGTTTTGAGTGCTTTTTTTCACACCTAAAATACTTTTGCAAAATTGCATATGCACTCTTTCTATATTGTTACCTGTAACAAAACCCCAAACTTCGCTACCATAATTCAAAATAGGACTAATCAGTTTATCAAATAACTCAAGTCTATGCACAACAGTAATATTAATAAATCTATACAGATATTTATTCATCTGGAAAATAGCTTTCATTGCTTGACCTGCAATAGTTTTTTGTGCTTCTGCAAAAGACCCTCCGGTCGTGAAAACTATACCTAAATATGTAAACTTACTGACAATTTCAATAATAGAACCCTTTATACATGAAATTGCAATTTTCAGGTACTCTTCCACCTCTTCTAAAGATCATTACCTTAGTTTTAGTAGGATTTACACTTAGTTTCCACCTATCGCAGTAGGCTGAAATAATATTTAGACTTGTTTGTAACTCATCTTTGGTATAAGCAAGCACTACAATATCATCAGCATATAAAATTAAAAATACTTTAAACATATTAACATCTATTCCAGGAACATCACTTTTGATAAAACTGTCTTCTAAATCATTTAAAAACATGGAAAAAAGAAAGGGAGATAAACACTCTCCTGACGGACGCCTAGTGAACATACATACTCATCACTTAGTTCATTACAAAACTTTACTCTTGCTTTTTACTGACGAATACATTGAACGTATGAATATTTAAAATGTGACCACGTATGCCAAGCTTAATCATCTTAAACCACAAGTTATCTCTAACAATGTAATCAAAAGCTTTAGTAAAATCGATAAACGCACAGTAAAGTTGTCTCCCATTATTAATCATGTGACTTATTAAACCATGTAGCACAAAAATATTATCTACAGTACCCATATGCGATCTAAAACCTGCTTGGGCCTAAATATAAACACTGTATTATTCTGCCCAGTTTGACAGTCTATTATTTAATATTCGGGTAAACAATTTTCCAAGAACGTTTAACAAAGTTATACCTCTGAAATTATTGACATCATTTAAACTACCTTTTTTGTGTAAAGGAATAACGAAACCTTCTGACCAACTTTCAGGAAAATAGCCAGTCTGAAAACTTTTGTTAAATATTATAAGTAACGTAGGCATTGGCATTTGTTTACCATGTATAAAAATGTTTTTAAAAAGGCACCTGGACCACCACTTTTACCAGATTTAAGCTGTTTAATAGCTTTTGTTATCTCCAAATCACTTATTTGTACATTTAATTCATCAAACAAAACGTTAAATTCCTCTCTTTCATATCTTTCAATAAAATATATAACATCTTCATCTGGTGTATAAAATGGATCGTCTGGGTTATTCACAGACTTAAAATATTGAGCAAAAGTGTCTAATTGTACATTTGACTGCTTAACACCAGCAGTCCCTTTTAACATATTCCAATAGAGTTTTGCATTATTAAATTAAGCTTGTGTAAGTTTCAAAGACTCAGCTTTGTCAAAATCATATCTACATTTCCTAATACATGTTTTATATTGTGACCTGGCATTAAACTAATTCTATTTTCTTCGCTTTTATTTAATCTAAATCTATTCAACATTCTATTAAAAATAATTCTCTTTTCATGACAATCTTCAGTGAACCAAGGCTGATCCGAATATACTGCATTATCTTTATTATTAACACCGATATTTCTCTTAAACAAAGGGGACGCAACTTCGTCCAAGATACTTGAAAAACTATCTACACATTCATTTATATCATGCATATCCACAGCAGAATTTATTTGCACGTTTAAACAATTAAATTTCTGTCTAGATCTTTCTGACAACAATTCATCTGTATAAACTGATTTTAAATCACCTGACCATAAATATTTATAACTAACATGATCATGGCTATCGTTTATATCTACATTAATAGGATTATCAAATTCAAGTACAAAATTGATTAAACAGTGGTCCGATAAAATATTCGGTTCTGAAACATCAAAACGTTTAACAGATTTTAAAAGATTTTGCGTACCAATAACATAATCAACTTAACTAAGGCCTCTATGGCCAACAAAAGTATATCGCCCCATTCCCTTATCACTGCCGACACGACCATTAAAAATGCGCAGACCTGTCTGTTTACAAAAGTCAAGTAACAAAATACCATTATTATTCGTGTGGCCTTTATCTTGTGAATGGCTTTCCATAACGGTATCAATCACATAATCATCTGGTAACATAGTCATGTATTTAAAATTATCGTCTGTTACATAATCTGGATTATCAGACGTGCGTGCATTCATGTCTCCACAAATCAATAGTTCAAAATCATTTACTAAGGTGGAATAAAGACTTGCAATATAATCTAACAATCTGTCAAAAACATTTGAATCTATCATCGATTGTCTGCTACTATCATCTGGTATTACATAGCATAAACATACAAACAAATCGTGCGTTAATGATAACTGAGAACCCTTAATTTTTACACATATAATATCGTCGTTACTTTGAAAAACAAGTGTTTCATTCGAGACAAATTTATTTCGAACATATATAATAATGCCACCTGATGATCGCTTACTATTTTTCTTAGTCTCAGTTCTATTTAAAACATAATGTTCAAACCCAGACACATGCAGTTCTGAAAAAGAATTTGTCCACGATTCTGTAAATAAAATGATATCATTTTCATTAAACACTTTCTTTATCTCTTGTGATAATAGTTTATTTGTTCTTTTTGAAACAAGGCCTTGTACATTTAAAAGCGCACACCGTAGCGAGACCTTCTCCTGTTTGTCCTAATGTCCTTGATTTTCACCTGTGTTTATCACAGTGCTATTTTTAGACATCTGGGTTGACCCAGTTGTAGATTTCACATGCTCCTGGTTATTTTTAGCCACACTGGAAAACCGATCACTAGTCTGTGTAGTATTGGCGCATCTCCTGTACGGGCTAGCGGAATGTAAGCGCCTATCCGACCGTGAATTTGCACGAGAAATACGTGTACGACCTCTCTCAGTTAAAACTGGGTTTCCCATAACATGACTTGTATTTGTGTCACTGGTGTTTACACTCGCTTGCGAATAAGGGATATGAACTACAGGCCCGTTATTTAATGTTACAGTGTCTGTGCCTGATGTAACGGATTGTGTATCGAGATTTAAATACACTGGGGTAGTTTCTGCCGTATCGGACTGGCTAGTATTACTTACAGTATGTGGTGAAATTCGGTGCTTTGGACTACAGTTATTATCATCTAAAAGTGTCACAAAGGAATTATTGCACTGAATATAAGACACTGATGTCTTAAACTAAATTGCTATTCAAAGTGGTATATTTATGACATATGACTGAAGAAGCTTTTAATTGAACAGACGATGATTTGTTACGGATTTCTAATTAAGTGTCACTGTGATCCTGGCCAACTGAAGCTACTGACCTTAAAACGAAAAGGATCATAAACTTAGCATGATGCATTATTAAGTAATTGATCGACAAAGATACTAAACAAAATATTGCTTGGTCTTAGACCTAATTGCCTTTATCTTATGATTTTAAAATCTACAATGCCACTACCAAATCTCATAAATCACGGCTTACTTTATCTCAAGCTATTGATCCAGCAAAGATTGTACATTAAGTATCAATGATTCCCCGAACATTGCCCTTATAAAAAAAATTACTAAAAGTTTATCAGTGTGATTCAATCAGCGCAAAATAACGTTCCGCTTTTAGATCTAACCGTGACCAAATATGAAATCATTTCTGGTGTGCTTTCACACAACCAATCATCGGCAATCTTTCAGAATTTTGAAAGCGATGTGATTTCTAATTTTAACCCTTCGAAAACCAATACTGAGCAGGTAATCTTCACGATTTCTTGAGCAAACATGACATTGTCAATATAGCCGAAAGGAATCTGGCAATCTAATCATGCCCATTCAAAATTAACTCTTTTGTTTCAAATTAATTTGTGAAAAAAATACTTCAAATATATTTTTGTAACACAAATCAATAATTTGTTTAACTTCCACGGATAACAGTACTTTTCATGCCTATGTGAAAACCGATTTTCTTGCATGGCTAAACAATTTTTTTCAGGAAATCCGAATAATAAAGAAGGCGAAACATATACGGTCCACATCAGATCTACATTAAAGGAGTAAGTAAATCTGAACTAAAGTCAGATTAAAAGGTAATATGTTTTACATTAGCAATGATCCTATCAAGCTGCATAAACTACAGCTTAATATGATAATTCACGATGCATTTACTATGCCCCATAACTTAAGCAATTGACCGGCAAGTCCTAGACTTAATTATTTCAAAACCAATAGGGCTCATCTGTTGGGATCAGAGACTATAAAAGTACTGTAACATGAGCCACAGGTCATTCTTTCTCAAGATTTTGATCGAACATCGTTTTTAATGAAAAAGTATTTGGTTCTTTGCACGTATAAAACAAGAGGGCCATGATGGCCCTGAAGTCGCTCACCTGTATATAGGCCCCCAGAGTGGGGCCAGTTTAAACCTCCTTTTTTAAACAAACTTGGTAGACACCCATTTGAAGATGTTTCATGCAATGAAATACATCTAAGGTCTAACATGTTGAGTTTTTAAAAAAAAAAATTTAAGTTTTAACTATACACATATAGTTAAAAGCAATTAAACCCCTAGGGCGGGTCCAGTTTTGACCCCAGGGCTTTTATTTCAACAAACTTTGAAGACATTCACTAGAAGATGTTTCATGTTTAATATCTAAACTTTAGCTATTTGTTTTGTTTTTTTCAAAGAGGATTTTGAAGTTTTTGCTATACACATATAAGGAAAATTAATGTCCCCCGGGAAGGGCCAATTTTGACCCTAAGGCTTTTATTTGAACAAACTTTGAAGGCATTAACTGGAAGATGTTTCATGCTTAATATCTAAACTCTAGCTATTTGAGTTTTTTTTCAAAGAAGAATTTTTAAGTGTTTTGCTATACACATTAATAAAATCAGTGACCCCCGGGGTGGGGCCAATTTTTACCCCAGGGCTCTTATATAAACAAGCTTGGTAGACATCCATTAGAACATCGTTCATGCTAAATATCTTAGCTTTAGCTCTTTGGGTTCTTTAAAAGGAGATTTTATAAGTTTTTACTATATGCATATAGGGAAAATCAATGACCCCCTGGGGCGGGGCAACATTTGACCCTAGGGCTTTTATTTGAACAAACTTGATAGACACTCATTAGAAGATGTTTCATGCTAAATATCTTAGCTCTAGCTCTTTGGGTTCTTTAAAAGGAGATTTTATAAGTTTTAACTATATGCATATAGGGAAAATCAATGACCCCCAGGGGCCGGGCCAATTTTGACCCCAGGGCTTGTATTTGAACAAACTTGGTAGACACCCATTAGAAGATGTTTCATGCTTAATATCTTAGCTCTAGCTCTTTAGGTTCTTTAAAGGAAGATTTTTTAAGCTTTTACTAAATGCATAAAGGGAAAATCAATGACTGCCGGGGCGGGGCAAATTTTGACCCTAGGGCTTTTATTTGAACAAACTTGATAGACACTCATTAGAAGATGTTTCATGCTTAATATCTTAGCTCTAGCTCTTTTGGGTTTTTTAAAAGAAGATTTTTTAAGTTTTTTTCTATTGGTTGCCATGGCAAACAGAGTTCTGCATGGAATTAAATTCTTTAAACAATTTTTAAAGGTGACCACCAAAGGAACATTCCTGTGAAGTTTGGGTGAAATTTGCTCAGCGGTTTATGAGGAGATGTCATTTAAAGTAAAAGTTTACGGACGGACGGACGCCGGACGGACGCCGGACGAAAAGCGATCACAAAAGCTCACCCTGTCACTTTGTGACAGGTGAGCTAAAAACAACAACACAAAGCCATTATCGTATTGGAGTATAGTGATTGATTTTTAACTTACCTGTTACTGTGTAAAAAAATCTTGATGTTAAATTAAGTTGAAGATTTGTCGAGACATGATACAAGGACACCTTAAAAAGACCGGTTTTAGTTCCAGACCCTGATGCCTCAATATGCTCAAATCCAATTGTTCTCTGTCCGTTCACATCAGTGTCGCAATTAATACAAGAAGAGTTGTCTATCGTGTCGATAATGTTTGTATCATATATAACATATCTTTCTTCCAATCCACCCTTGAACACATTTAAAATAAAATATTGCCATAATTATAAAATGAGTTACTTTGTATATATTAAAAATAACATAATATTATATTTGCACGATAGCTGTTTTGTTGTGGTACAAGAACCAATTTATGAAATACAAAACTACTACAAATTACATTCTCTACTGGCGTCCAGCATAAGACTTATAAAAAACTACCATTACATGTACTGTTTCGCATTTCATCGATGTAATAAAAACAATTGTCAATTTGCATAATTTCACTTTGAATGATCGAACCAAATAAACTTATTTATGTCGTCGTATCAGTGACTTTTTTGTAAGACTAAGTACTAATTTATTACAGCGATGATAGCCGTACAGTTTTCAGAACAAAAGTATATTAAATAAAATAATGCAGAATACATTTTACTTACAACAATGATATACCAATCATACTGCACGTCCAAGTAACCAGAAATACAACCAGTTTTTACAGAAATAATACCGTTGCTATTGTTCGATCCTGGCTCTGTCATTGATGTTGGGAAGGTCGTATCAAATACTGAAATAATACGTTTTTGTTTTAAATGTTATATGTTTTTTCGGAAGAAGTTCGTCTAGGAACGTCTGGGAAGTTTATTGACCATTCTAAAATTAGTATTGTAATAAACGATCTATAAAAAATATGTAAGTTCAAATGTTAAATACAATGTAATCTAAAGGATTACCGGAAACAAAGTTTTTAGTTGAATGCCTCGAATATTTGTAACGTGTTTACAAATTTGCACTGCTATATAAATTTCATTAATTCTTGAGCGAATAGCTAATTCAATAAATGAGTTCAAGTGGACATTTTATAAGTTTTGGTAAAAAAAAAGAGACTGATAGCTATGTAAGATATTATGATTAATTAGTTCAAATGATATAAGATTTAAAAAAAATCTTATATTTGTGCACATTTATAAAGCATAAATTAATGTATTCATAAATACACATATGTGTACTGAAACACTACAGTTTAATAGAAACCTATCTTGTAGTGTTTATAGATGCTAGAGCTATGACAAAATTCCAGATATAACCTATGCGTTTGTTTACTTATTTTGATTTTATTTGATTTATTTCTATTTCATAATAACTTTTCTTTTTCATTTAACTCAATACAAAATATCAAAAAATAAATATATATAACAACAAATAGTGAAAGAAGTACCCACCTAAAGACGAAGGGATAATCGACTGCATAATGCTACCATCGCTTGTATCTTTACATGTTATTTTTGTACAATTACTATAATCATATGAATTGATAGTCATCTTATAAACGTTTTCAGTCGTGTTCATTGAGTAACTGTATCCACTGTATTGGGGTGCGCATATAGTAGACAATACACAATTTGAATTAAACGTATCGTCAATCAACCAGTCTATATCTGTTCCCGGTGCGTTTTGACATATACATGTCACATCAGATTGTATCAAAGGATTTACGCTGTCACATGTAACATCGATAGCAACTTAAATAAAAAAACACATTCAACTTAAAAAGTTGACAATCATTGTGTGCATAAATATAACATTATTCTTTTACATAAAAAATCAACTATTTTATCACTGTCCATTTCCAAATTTATTTATTGTTTTGTAGAGTAAACATGTCATACTCACCAATTGCTCTTTGAAGTAAATGCAACAGCAAGATCAGTTTAGTTATAGATTGCATGGTTAACCTAAAATTAGACAAAAACATATTAGAAAAACGACATAAAGTAGCGTGCGGTAGTTAATGCTAGTGTGGTATTAACATCTTTTGAGTAGGAGTTCTAATCAAACTTGATGAGATCCTGATACAAAAAGGTACTTTTTTGGGAAAAAATGTCTTTAATTGACACGAGCTGTTTTAAGGTTGATACCATTCGAATATTTGATGAGCAAACTGCAGACAAGGTAAGCATGTGGAGATGTAGATAATACGATATGTTGGGTAATAATTGGTGATTTTATCGCAAAATTTTACCAGACACTTCTAGCCACATTTATCATTCCTATGCTTGTTAATGCATCCGGACCTTTTAACGTTATAATCCCATATAACATTGACAAAATCAATTATATCAATACCATACAATTATTCAATATTCAATATTCATAAAGTATTATTTGCTATAAATATGTTACATGTTTTACGCAATAAATATATTGAATATATTGAATATTATGCTGACATCATGCGCCGTTTGGAAGGTATATCTATAAAACCTTCTTTTATGCAAGTGTCGTTTCTTTTGTGCACAAGCATGTTTCATTTTGAAATAAAAGCAAATCAGCAAACATGGATACACCTTAAACTGTTAAAGTATTATACAACCGTTGACCTTAATGATAATGAAAATAGTTGTTTACTCATATTCGTGTTTTGTTTGTTATGTTTATACGATTTTATGTAGGACAGCAATAATTATAGAGAAAAACCTCGAATTTATGTATCGGTTGTCGTAACTGTCGAGATTATTAACACAAATATATATATTGTCGTTTTTTTTTAAATATTCTTGTTGGCAATGATAACCTAAAGAAAATATTTATACAATCATATTTGTAAAGATTGACCTATCCTTTAGTCAAATTGAACATTGATTTTTATAAGTAGTCGGTTAGCACTTAACATATTAATACATCCGTATAACAATAGTCCTTCAATTGATTACATTGTCGATCATCTAGATATTATCTGCATGTTATTGTTATATTAAATCCTAATTATATTGCTTAATCTTTAACGTATTCATTCCATTGTTCTAGTGTCTTAATTTTTTAATACTTAATCAAATAGGCCATATTTGGTTAATAAATTCAAAAAGGTATCCTTTAGACAGGAGATTGGTAATGCAGTATTTAAATGTAGCAACAATTATTAATACTGATATCTGCACGTTCGTGTTGCAATATTAGTCTATTTCATTTTCTGTTTAAGTCTGTAGGCTATCACGATTTTCCTGAAATTGTTCCAAAATTGATTTTAATATCTTTAGGAACTTGTGGTATATAAAGGGAAACCTCCTTGTAAAGTGTTTTGAAAGATATATATATATAATTCTTATTTGAAAATGAAGGAATACAAATAAAAGCATTTGTGCATCAAAATGTATTTTGATCTTTCATACAATCAAACTTTGATGGGTCATTTTTACTTATTTTTGCCTCAGAACAGCATATTCCCTCATTCATAAGATAATCAAATTATAAAGTTACATTGATTTGTTTATTACAATCTTGTAACATGTTTACTAATTGTGTTACATGTATATAATTTGAAATGATATGTGCAGATATTAATTTTTCCATCTACGTTCATATTCTCACTTTAAATCTATAACTATAACAAAGAGCACAACATAAATAGTGTTGCATACATTGTTCATCTTTGTTTCTTTTAAAGTATAGCATAACGTGTAGAAATCGTTAACATCTGTTATTTAAAACAAGCTTCTATTTTGAAAAGTTCAATCTCCTTTTTTTAAAAGCAGCGGACCTCCAGATGAAAAACTGCCGTCGTACTAATATTTCAAAATCCTCCTTTAAAAAAACTTTACACTTTAGTTGAAAGAAATCGAAATGAAAAGTTTCATATTTTAACATTATTGCTCTAAAAACAAACAGTTCGCTTTTCCGCTAACGAGAAATACCTTTTCTTATTTTACTACGGTATTCTTACATCCGTTTTTTTTCTATTATCACGTGATTGCACAAGACAAAATCGCGACCTGTGCTCCGGAACGCTCGGAATCCGGGATATTTTCCGGACCACTGTTGTGACACGTGACCGTGTTAAATGCATTTCCGTCTCCTTTTTATATTGCCTACTGCGTTAGTAACGTAGTAGATTATGAAAAAGAATATCCCGAGCTTTTGTCAATATTCTTTCTTGAATTAAGGTGTCAATAATTATGGATTTATACAATAAACCTTACCAGATCAGTTTTTTACCGTTTAATTGAAATAATTTATTATTTATTTCATTTTTTTTAAATTTTACCATGTGTGACCATTTCGCCAAACTCATTCAATTCAGTGCATCTTACATCCTTTATCTCCTATCATTTATTTCAAGGGTGGGG
This sequence comes from Ruditapes philippinarum, assembly GCF_026571515.1. NCBI lineage: Eukaryota > Metazoa > Mollusca > Bivalvia > Venerida > Veneridae > Ruditapes > Ruditapes philippinarum. Next base: position 109,155 of record NW_026854942.1, read on the forward strand.
GTAATACGTCAAGAAAACACACTGAAGGTCAACGGAGAGCGATACATGACCGTAGGGGCCATTTTTTAAAATTTACAGAACATAATTAAACATAGAAATACGAGTCGTAGTACCTATTACTGTGTGTAACAGTAGATAAAATAGATCAATGTCAGTGGTGAAAATGTAATGGTCGATACGAAAAATATGAAACCTAAGTCTTATTAAAATTTCCATCAGGAACACCCTTTCAAAATAAAATCATGACAGAGAATCATTGGATCCGGTTTTGTATATAATGGGTTACATAGATAAACTCTTAACAAGAAATACATTGTTCGAAACGATTTGACCAGAAGTGAATGAAATATCTAGAGGAAAAGACACTTTTGCTATTAATTTTGTTTATCTATTACACGAACTAAGAACAAGTCACAATATATATTATTAACTGTATCGAGGGAAAGTATTTTAATAGAAGAAATTACTCCTCAAAGCACTTATCACTTTACTAGTTTGTTTGTTTGGATTTTACGGCACGTCAACACATAACTGGCCATATCGTGCCGAATGCTATAATAAACTTGCTGCTGAATTACAAATGAAATGCATTACTTCAGGTATGATTAAGATATCAAAATAGTTCACACATGGGTATTTCAAAAGCGAACACAATTAGTCAAATATACTTACAAAAGGAAGTATCAAATCAAAGCGCATATTTTAAGTATTATTTATTAAATATAATTTTATAAGGCGTACCGAATACCGATTTTTCGGCCATCTAAGGTTTGCTTCGGATTTCAGCATTTCAGAAGAACCTCCAAACTAGCAGTTGGTATATGAAACTGATTGTTAGCCGACCTATATATGTGCCAGGTCATTTAGTTTGATGAATTTGCAGTAATAAGATACAAGTTATGACAAATAAATAACTTAATTGAAGCCCATTTATGTAGATAAACGTTAAGAAAACTTTAAGAATATCGATAATAAATCAAACAAAAACGCAAATTACTTTTCATGATGTTTAAAATAAGGAAATTAACAGATAAGATAAAGATAAAATAAACAACATCTTACCTTTAACAACTTCTATGTCACTTTATTTATTATACTTTTTGTATTTCAAAAACATAACAGCTGCGAATAAAATCCCTCCTATGTATTTATTGGATTCAAGTTACAAATCTACAATAGCATGTTGATTTCAAACGTGACTTATATAGAACAATTAATAGACATAGTTTACAATGAACTGATCGATAATTATATTATAGCATGTTTAACACATTAAATTAGTGTAGGTTTTTGACAAATTTGTCACTTATTGTGGAAATATAATGATATCGATGAATCTCGATCTTTGTTCGTTGTATTTTTTTTTTCGAAAGTAAAAGATAAACTAGACACCATTTAAGAGATTGTTTTCAACGATTGACCATTTTTGAATCAAAATTGGCAACAGTACTTTTAAAAATTCAACCCTACTTTTGTGTTTTAATAAGGTTTAAATATAAAGCTTAGATTATTCATTAATGTTCCTAATTAGTACGTCGTGTATTGTGTGTAACTTTATCGTATGGATATGAAAGTTATAAAAATTATATATTACTTTAAAACATTGTTTTAAAAACATGTGCTTTGCAATGCGTCAAAGTACCAGCGCGGTATTTAGCTCCTTAAATTGATATAATTGCCCGCGAATCATTAATCTAGCTTTTAAAGGTTATAATATCCTCCAGTATCATACCTGATATTTCTCTTTGTAATTTCTTAAAAGAGTGGGGACGTCCGTGGCCGAGTGGTAGAGATCGTTGATTTCATTCCTCTCAGCGATGCAGGTTCGAGCGGCAAAAGCGTTGCAGGTTTCTACATGTGAGAAAGCTTCCAAGCTAGCTTATGTCGCTCTTAATCTTGTCATACAATCGGCAACATCGGTACCTTAATATTTCTATATTTTTGTGAATATGGCCTAGTAAAGTTGGTTCGTTGGATTTTAGACAAAGGGCCGTAGGTCTCTTTCCGTTTAACTAGTGGAGAATAATGCCATTTTGTGCATTTTACCAGACATAGGCTGACACCTGAGTACAATAAACGACCTTCTGTATAATGCCTGAATAGCTTCCAAACAGGACATAATTCTAAGTACCGAGCGGGATTCGAACCCAATGTGATAAAGTCAACTTAATGGATGTCAACGCACCCGAATAAATTTAGAATACTCTGAAGCGTTGGGCAAACTGTTTCACAGACCTTGCCGGAATACAACTGTCGCGGCGCTCATATAAGTACATTTACGTTGTCCTTCCTATTATTCAAAATGTTCGTATTTATCATTTTAATTTAGCCGTGCACTCTAAAGGTATAATATCATTAAGCTATACGATTGAATGAATGATAAATTTTGAATGTAGCATTTGTGAGTTGCTTTTAGTACAATACCGCAGAATAATGTTTTAATATACAAACCTAACTTGCTTCTCACACACCAAACACAACAGTGAATACAATGCACTACCTTAAAATACATAACCCATAAACTGGAGTCTCACCTTTACTACAAATAACGTAACACAAACATATATTTCGCCTGGTAGCGCTGCACAATAGCTACGAGAGACCGTTTATTACACCAAAAACAAACAATTGTATCAATATTTGTGACATTATATGTATACATATTATAATGCAGTGACATTTACAGTATGTTAAAAGATCTCTCAATAATAAACATCCGCGTCATCAGAAAACACGACGTCCAGGAAAACAAACAGAGAATGTTACTCTGATAAAACCTGTGTCCAATTTAACAAGTTCAGTGCCTTCCTCAGCGGCGTGTGTGGACTTCACACAAAATATTAAATAATATAACATGAATGGTCTAATAACCTTTCAACTAAAACATATCCTTATAACAACATTTCACCAAAGTTAACCTTTAATAACCACTATTTATTTATTTATTTTTAAATTTATGAACTTGAAATTTTAAAGCACGTGTTTATTAGCAGTGGTGCACGCTAGAAACTGATACCTGTAACTCTACCTATCCCAATGTTATCATACCATTCATTTCGATTGGTCAGTTTGTAACAAAACAATCAAACATTGGTCATGTGACTTATTCAATCGTAACGTGCAGACATAACTTTACCGCTATACTACGTAACGCGGTAAAGTAAAAATTATTCACCGCTATTCATATAAACAGAAAAAAGACACAACGCTATTCATATTGAGAAAAAGAAAAGAAAAATAAATAAATAAATAAAAGCTTCAAGAATTGAACTTGTCTATTTTAAAAATGCAGAAATACTATGTCGTGGCCACAAGTTACTAAGTCGTGGGAACGAGATAACTTAGTCGTGCGCACGGGATAATTAACCAATTAGAATACACTATATTTATTTTGATTTTTTTTTATCTTAACAACTTACTTTTTCATGCAACATTAATCTTTTAAAATACTGAAGATCTTCACTTTGAACTTGTCTTTAGGATCATATTAAAAAGTCACCTTCCAAGGCCCATCAGACAATAACTTTGACTATAGCTCTTTGTTGGGACACTTTTGTGATCGAATTGGTCAGTTTGTACGTACTTACGCCTGTTTACCTTATTTATACGATTACATGAGAAGGAATAAGTCCTGGCTTATTTTGTCATTTTGCATTTTTACATTGTCCATGGACACTAGATAGCCTATGAGGATGTTTGAGGTCAAGGTAACCATTAATACTACATGTAAAATCCTTGTCTGATGAATAATTTTGAAGGAATAAGCCATGGTTTATATAACCTAGAAAGATCATTGCACCTGATCAGTAGATGACATCTTATAATTTCGAGGTCATTTGGTCAAAAATCAGTGTCACAGTGACGCTAAATGTAAAATAATTGACCAGTCAAGAAGTTGTATAAATGGCATTTTTACAGGCTGGTGAAGTAAGGGCATCCTTGTAGTACAGAACATGTCTAATTAATTCGGGAAATTCATATAAATGATGTAATCTAATTGGTTATTTATCTCGTGGCCACCACTTAGTAACTCGTGGCCACGCCATAGTATCCCGTGGCCACGACATAGTATCTAGTGGCCACGACTTAGCTATCTCGTGGCCACGACTTAGTAACTCGTTGCCACGACATAGTATCTCGTGGCCATGACATAGTATCTCGTGGCAACAATATCCCATTTTTAAAGTAAAACTGTTATGATTTAATGAACACACAAATCAATATTTACCGCGTTACAGAGTGTCGAAAAGAGCAGCACCATTCAAATACATATTTCAAATAACTTGTAGTAATTGTAATTAAGTGTTATTAGAAATTAACTTTATATACTAACTAAAACAAATATTCATGAGTCAGCCATTTATCTATAACATAAGTTAAATTATTTCTCGAACTATTTTTACTGGTCTTTAAAATCACAGATATTGATATAGGGGTCGATATGTCTTACCCACTTTGGATCGAAAAGTCATGCAAAAATGGGTTTTAGAGTCAATTGGTCTAGAAGTCATCTTAATATCCTAAGGGGTCGAGAAAACAAGGCGTCTAAAGGTCTTACTGGCGTTTGAAATATACTGTGATACACCCAATTGAATCCATGTTCGCAAACATGCTTTATCTAACACCAGTGTTTCTGCTTCATTTGTATCTCTCACCAGACATCGACAGCAAATTGAATGTATTTCATTTAAATGCTGCAAATGTCTACAAAGGAACAAATCTAACTGATTGTGACTAAACAATTTGTTTTATAGATTAACAATTAACACGAATTATTATTGACATAATATTATAAACGACTGTTGAGAATGATTTGACCGAAAGTTATACAACTGTTCATATATACACATCTATATTAACACATCATTATCAACGCTTTTCGGGGAAAAAAAAGAAAACGCTAAGGAAAATTGTAAAGATCATGTTGATAAAAACCCACCGAAATCGTTTCCAGATCAGTCGTACGAATAGTGCTTACCCACGATCTGGCGTACTATATTTGATAAAACGGTATCCGGAACTTAATTGATGCTTTTTTCCGTATTCATAACCGCTCTCGCCACAAGAAGTATGGACTAAACTTGAAAGACGACACGATTTTTGTAAAGTATATTTATAATAAGCTGTTAAAAATATACCACTGTCAAATTGCATTCAACAAAAAGTACACATTTCGTAGATATCTTAGTCTTCTTAGTGACTTCTGAATGTGAAGACCTGAACGACTTGAACGGCATGCTGCCATTGTTCTCAATTCCTTATGTTATGAAGTGGTAACAAACTGACGTGCAACATAATAATTATATTAGAATTTAACCCTTTACCTCATGAGCATTTTGTGACAAAATGGCTGTTTTCCTTGAAAAGCCACCTGTTACAAGTTAAACTGCTATAAAACTATCTAAAAGTTTCAATACTGATTAAACTTGGCACAAATGTTGACTGGACCATTGCCTTTGTAACAGCATGCACTATCCTAAATTTTCTGTTACCATGGCAACGGGGGACGTCTCAAAATTGCCAAAATTCATTATTTTTCGTTTTTTCTCCATCAAAACTAATTTCAAAGTGTTGCAACCTCTCAATGGATTAATATAGAGTCAAAGGCCTTTCTGCGTTGGTTACATGTTACCTTAAGATCGACCTGAGGCCTCTTATAGCCCCTCACATGTTCGAAATTTTCTTGGCAATGAGGGGGGGGGGGGGCTACCATTTTAAACACCAACAAACAGAAGAGGGCAAATCCTCCCCTCTGGCATCCCTTTGATACACCTTTTTGATAGGGTTGCGTCGAAAAAGTGATCAATTTTTTTAAACAACATTTCTCAAACGAAAAACCGTATTGGGGCCTAAATAGGACATTTTTTTCACTATATGAGGCCTCAGAAAGAAGAGGGAAAGATGGTGAAACGCCGTCAAAACACCTCTATATGAAGTAAGGGGTTTAGGAGTATGTGTTAAGCTTATACGATCAGAAATATTTTGAAGGGATATTTTCATTTCATATTCTTTCTGAGCTAATGATTTTCTTTAAATATAGATCATTATATTGTAATAACTTGTGTAATTGCACAGTTATATCTTGAGCAATAAAAAGACACTATAAACTTAGTAACAGCCTTTTTCAATTCGAAAACAAATAAAAAATTTTTTTTTTTTGTTTCTTATCATTAGGAAAGTAAGAATCGCCAATGAGATTAAACATAATGTGCCCTCAACATTTTTACTAGAATATGCGACCATTACTATACATGCGTTTCTTTTTTATCAAACCACCATGCAAATCAATACAACGGTGAACTAAAATCCGACACAATATTATGAACTTATTGAGAAGTAAAACATCAATAAGGGTTTTATTATAACATCTAGTCAATTCAACGGAACCACTCAAACAGTAAATCTTTTGAACATACAGTCAATTCAGCTGAACATTACACAAATAAAAGTGATCATTTTATCATTTCTAGTAAGTAATATATTTATAACTATTTTTGCAGTTTGTAATACGACATATTTTTGCGAGGAATATTGTTAGCAAACCATATTTTAGACAAACTGGAAATATATTCTAAAGATAGGTGAAACGTCTTTGACAAATTCTACTTTGAAGTTATTAATTGTGTCACAGAAAGTGTTAATAGATATATCAATTACTGTGAAGTACATATTTTGAACTGTATCGTTCATCTCTGATATTTAATCCAACTAATTAGACTTGTTAAAGGGACACCGAGATAATTTTGGACGGGCGCTTTCTTTTATCCAAGTCCAACCACGAACTGCATTTCATGCACGGACGCTTCCCAATTAGAAGTTATTGGGAGCAAAAACTAGAAAAGTTTAGAAGAAACGGCCTACATTTCCTGAAAGAGAACCGTTTTTATGCAAGGTTCCAAATTATCATACTTCAAAGTCGAACAGAAGTCTAAATATTCCATTTTTTTTCAATTTTTTTCAAATTATTGTAAGCAGCCATATTGGAAATATAGAAGGAATGACGCAAGCGGTGTCATGGTAAAATTGTAAAAGTTCCATGGTGTAACACAGGTACCGGCGGCAATCGATTGTATTTGTCAAGCTTTATTATACAATTTGTTTATGTTATTGATGTGAATTTATTGCAGGAATAACTCTTATATTCACACATGAATATTTCAGCATTAAAAATAAAATGTAAAAAGGAAATTCTGATAACGTTACTTAGAAAGTAAATAGTTTATGATGTCCGACGTCAGATACTGCACAGCGTCCGTTTAAATTGTCAAATTAGGAATTATAAAGTTGGATTTTTTAACATTTGTGATCATTAGGTGAAATTTCTAAATAGCCTTTTTGTTTTATTACTCGGCCATTATTTCCGACGTACGAAAACACAATGTAATAAAAATGAAATATAATTATACTATACACGATGAAGAAAGACAATTCTACAAAGAAGAATTTCAATTTGTATTAATCTCCATATCAATTTCGAGTTTATCATCTTAAAAACAATATTGAGGACAGTTGCATTGGAACAAAAAAATATAACTTATAAATATAAAAAAAAAAATCTTAAAATTTCAGACTATAAAAATGAAATTTCACACTGGCCTTTTCTCAAGTAAAGAAATTAAAGTCGTCAGTAAAATGCAATTGTCGCACAGTCATGACGGGGTTTATGATAAAATCGCAGCAAGATGGGAATTTAGTGACCGTTATTTAGACGTAGAATAACATAACAATGTAAGAAAGATGGGAGAAATAGTCTGTGTTAATGACTGTAGTCATCTGATAGAACGACTGTCGCAAAACGACACCTATACATCTGATATCCGTTTATAATTCCATGTTATTCAGGTCCCGCTTTTCATTGAACGGCGCCTGGGATGTGTCACATTGAAAGCTCCATGATTACCGCATATGTGGGTGTTAATTCAAAATTTAAACATTATAATGTTTAAGTGATGAATTCTGTTTCAATCGGCGCAAGGGAGCACTTTCACTTACTAGAGCTGTCTTTTGCACTCATGTGTATTTATTTTTCGGGTTGCAGTTTCATGCGTTTTTTTTGTATTGTTTTTTTTTTTTGGGGGGGGAGGGGGATGGGTGGATAAGCTTTTTTCTGTTTTCTTAACTTTGCTTGCTTGCCGAACCTTGTAATGAAAATCATTATCTGTTTGTTACGGTTCGGTATACATGCATAAAATATGATAACAAACAACAAGAAAATGCGGTGTTCAATGAACGCAAACCCCACACAACCCAGGAACAAGAACCATTGGCAAAGAGCCCAGGAGTATCCTAAACAAAAACAGGACAGGACGCAAGGGAGAGCACGGTTAGGCTTATCACTAAAATGATACATATTTTGAAATAATAGTAAACGACAAGGAAATCAAAATCAAAGAAAACAAATAAATAAATGATTAATATACCCACTAAGTTAACAGGCACAGGGGAAGGGGGTAGGAAATTCGGGAAGGGGATAGGAAATTCGGGGATGAGGGGGGTGGGGGCGAAATAAAACTATGGGGGAAAGGGAAGATACTTACCAGCGACAATACACCAACAAGGGACATAAACAAAAGTGTGACCAAAACAATATGAAACAACAAGACATACACCTTATACATGTATAAGTCTCTTAATCTGTTCATTTGAAAATTATTATCTTCTCAATGACTTTTTTTTAATATCCTCTACTTAAAAATTATTTCAATTAAAATATGTGACCCTTCCCTTATAGTTACAACAGCAAATGGCTGAATCACAATAAAGTTCCTTTTTTAGTAAATTATAAAAGTATGCCAAGAAGCCATTTAACTTTATCAGTAGTTTTAATATGGTATTATATATATCATCGGTGAAAAAGAACTCTTGAAATAGTATTTATACACAATTAATACTGAATAATATTAAAAGTATTTCAAATAGTTTCCTTCCATAATTCTTTTACGTTCTTTATTCAAATTATCATAAAATTATGCATGTATAAATGAAGTCAGTATTTTATCCAAGAGTGACATTGACAGTCATTAGCAGTTAACAAGAAGGCAAACCACCAATTGATATATGTTGAGTATTAAAACATTTCAAAAATATTAAACAACAGTACTTGTGTCTATTTGCAACCATTGCACTTTAGGTTTAACACATTGGTACTTTTCATATTTAATAATGCACAAAGTTATCAAAAAATAAAGAATTATAAATTTTTTTTAATTTAATCTTCATGCGTAACCCACACTTACATGCTAGACACACTGGTAGCTACGAATCGATTTTTTACGATGATGTCATAAGTAAGATGTCCGCCGAAGATATTGTAGACAGAACAAATTTTACAATAAACCGCATGTATGCGTTAAGACAGGCACAATTTAATATTTTTTCTAGGAGAAGTTAGTACTAGAATTTATGTACTAGACTTTATATTCTATTGATATTTTAATAGATGACATTGAAGTTACTTTCAGGTTTAAGCAGTAAACATTTAGCCTATCTATCGATAGTGTTGCCTGTAGATTTTCCGTGCGTATAAATGACAGTTAAAATTAGGCGTAACGGTTTGACAGTAAGAAAACAAAGTATGTAAAATGGGTCAAACCGCTCACGCCAAATTAATTAGGCTACTCTGATGTCCAATGAAACACTCTTTAATTCTAATTTCTGTCATAAAATAACGAATCGAAATGAGTTTTTTGATAAATGTCTGGTATTCCTGTCTGAAATAAAATGATGTATTTCGTTTTCTTCACCACTTTCTAACATTCTCATTAGAAAGGCATCCTGCTTCGAAACATTTATCCTTTTAAGCAAACTTTGACTTGATATACAACATTATTTATATTAATGTACGAGGGGAAGTCAGAAAATATCCGGACTTTTGACTCGTTCTCGAAAACCATTCAACATTTAAAAAAAAATCTTTCTACTCTTTTTTCAAAATATTCTCCACCTACGTCTACGCACTTTTGCCAACTTCGTGGGAGCTTTTGTATTCACGCTGTGAACCATGACGTAGACCTAGTCTGCAATTCTTATGTAATTTTGTTGTGATTAATGCTTCCGAGGGATCACTTTGTTTCCAGATTTTTTTCTATGTTTTAGGTACTGTGTATCATTTCTCGTGAATCAGCATGACATTGCCAGCCGAAGGAGACAGCTTAAACTTTTTAGGAGATGGGGAACGAGGTCGTTTCCAATGCTTTGACTGAGCTTTTGTCTCAGGTTCGGTATAATGAACCCACATCTCATCTCCAGTGATAATGCGGTTCAAAAACATATCTCCTTCACGATTAAAACGACTTAAATGTTCTTTTGCATTTGTAACTCTGGTTGCCTTTCGATCTGCGGAAAGCTGTTTAGGCACCCACCTGGCACTTACCTTGCTCATGCCTAGGTGCTTGTGTAAAATCTTGTGTGCCGGTGCCGTACCGATGCTAAACTGGTTGACTACCTCCTCCAAAGTTACTCGACAATTTTTGTTGACAAAAGCTTTAATATTTGCTACCATTGTTGGATTCAATGCCTTAGCTGGCCGCCCAGTCCTAGGCCTGTCACAAACACTTGTTCTGCCTTCACGAAACTGAGAAACCCGGTTACAGAAGGTTGAACGTGATACACATTTACCAGAAAATCTTTTTTCAAGCCTCTGAAAGATGCGGCAGGGCTTTTCAACTTATGCAACCAGATACTTTATTACAGAGTGTTGTTCCTCTAACAAAGAGTCCATGATAGACGAAACACCTATCATATTTCAGAGGACGAAAAACTGTGTATACACAACTATCATTAAAAATAAACTGACCACGTTATTGGCGAATGAATGTAGTTTTCACCAATATATAATATATGTATATAGCTGCACGTGGAAAGAGAGGAGCATGAAAAGTCCGGATATTGGTATAAATCAGATGTTACATAAACGGTTAGACTAACAAAATGAACTATTGGAAACTTAAAAATATAAAGATTTCGCGTTTATTTCGTTTGTTCAAGATAAACTACTCTATCGACCTAGTCTGAGTTTAGTCGAAACATTTATATATAATGATGTCCCTTTGAGCAGTAAGTCTGGATGTTTCTCTCAAAGGTAACGGTCATTTGGGGTAATTGTTTTAATGTGTTGGTCTTTTATTAAAGTAAATGTATTTTATTTGCTAAGACTACATTAATAAGGATTGAAGAATGGTATTTTTACAATCAATAATTAGGAGCTTACACTATTATCTGTATCTTTTTCAATTAAAATAATTGATTCTACTTCCTTGTATGTATGGTTTTCATATAGATTTGTTGTTTTATCAAATATTTTAGGCCTTACAATAAAACGGAACGGAAAGTTGGACACGCGTTCGCACGCTCCAGCACGTGTACACGAAAGCGCTTGTCCACGTTGCTGTCCTGTTTTATGGAAGGGCTAAAATTAATTGACATTATGATTAAATATTTGAACTAGAGTTAGGTCATTAGATCAAAGTACTGAAATAAACATTGTTGTTAATTTTCATTTTGGGTGTTCAATATACGTACAACAATAGAAGGACTACGTGACGTTGAAATTCCTGATACAATCAGTAGTTTTTAATGTATTATAATGATATATTGTCTCTTCATATATATATATGATTCAAATTTATTGTCAGTGTGTACACATAAATTATTATAAGATAAGAATGAGTTCTTTATAAGATCAACGTCATAATGTCATGTGTCAAGTTCACAACGGCGGATATAACCTGTTTTGTACACAAACACATTTATTTTACATGCCATAATAGTAATAACTGAAATACGTATCACGATAATATTTCATTGATTAAGTATCAATGCATTGCAGCATTGCACTGATACTAACATATAAACGCCATAAAAGCAAACTTTATGCGTCACCATGATAGGCACATGTTTAGAATTAAGATCAATCTAGTTATTGTTTTTGGTTTCATCCTTGTATGTTCGTATACATGTCTTTCTTTGCTTTATGTAACGTTATCACTTATTTAAAAGTTTTATCGATGAAAATATGAGATATATTTCTGTATTTTAAGCAATATGGTGAATAAAAGGTAGTTAGTCGCAAATTTATTTATATTTTTAATTTTTACATTATTGTTCATCAAGTACTGATAAACCATCTAATGATAATATATGTTTATGACATACGTTCTTGGGCTATAATTCTTATTCTAATTCGGTTTTAGTGCACTGCAGTCCTTTGTCTTACAGACGAGATACCTTGTCGTAAAAAATATATATACGACAAGTTGTAAACTCAATGCAGCACACTGTGTTAACTGGAGTGAGAGTAAAAAGTACTTGTACTACAGTTAATGTATTAACTACATATAAGAGGGATAGAAGGAAAAAACGTAGTTAACATTCAAAAGTTTCACGTTTCAAGTTCATTTTCAATGTTTAGGATAAAAATAAATTGCCAGAGCAAAACAAATCAGTTGTTAAATATTTGACAGTCTTTATCTCCACTCAGCCAAGGACGTGCCGCACTTATTGAACAGACTACTCGACCCGTATCAGAAACAAAATGTTATAATTTTTTACATACTGACATAGAGGCGTTCCTTTTTTGTTACATGTTATGTCACCTGGAATGTTTGCTTTCTGCTTGGGGGACTATTTATGACCTGCATCAAACGAAATAAGGTAGCTATTTTATTAATATGCATAATGCTTCAAAGGTTTTTTTTTTTTTTTTTTTTTTTTTTTTTTTTTCGAAATTTATTGCTATAGCTCAGCATTGTACATTTGTACGACATAAACCACTTAAATTCCTTGTGATTATGTAGTATACAACTTTCCAAACCAAATAATATAAAACCTCTAGACATTTTGTCATGTTTTTTGCGCCTGCAAAAAAACAAACAAAAAAAAAAAAAAAACAAAAACAAAAATACAACAGATTTTCAGACGGGAATCCCAAATGCCTTCACAATATGATTCAAGAAGTTTCCATGTAACTATGTGAAAATAAATAAATAAATACATAATTGGTGCTGTTTAAATTTGATTAGGCCTATATATCTGTGGGTTCAGAGCTCGTCGTAACAGTTTCAATAATCATATGCATAAAACATTTAACGAAGTCCTAATGTATATAATATATATTGTACATGGCACAAAGGTGACATGTGTTTATCTATATTTATCTCATGCGCACGAGATACTATGTCGTGGCCACGAGTTACTAAATCGCGACCATGAGATAGCTTAGTCGTGGGAACGAGATACGATGTCGTGGTCACGAGATAATATAGTCGTTGACACGAGATAATATGTCGTGGCCACGAGTTTATCAAGTCGTGGTCACGAGATACTATGTCGTGACCAGGAGTTACTATGTCATGGCCACGAGTTTATCAAGTCGTGGGAACGAGATACTATGTCGTGGGCACAAGTAACTAAGTCGTGGGTACGAGATAGTTAAGTCGTGGGAACAAGATACTATGTCATGGCCACGAGTTACTGAGTCGTGGCAACGACATAATCAAGTCGTGGGCACGAGATACTATGTCGTGGCCACAAGATACTATGTCGTGATCACGTGTTACTAAGACGTGGGAACGAGATAACTTAACCATGCTCACGAAATAATTTACAAAACATATTACACTTGGGTCAAGCTAGTCGTGACATTTCATGTAAAATCCTTGTTTGAAATAGAAGGAATAGACCAGGGTTTTATACAACATAGAAAGATCATTGCACCTTATAAGTACATGACTAGTATTAATTTTGATGTTATTTGGTCAAAAATCAGGATCACAAAGACGCTAAATGTGCAATCGTTGACCAATCAATAACTTGTGCAAATGACACTTTTACAGACCGGTGAAGTAGGGGCATCATTGTGCTGTAACACATGTCTAGAGAATAAGGGAAATTCATATAAATAGTGTAATCTGAATGGTTATTTATCTAGTGTGCACGATTGAATTATATATTCCCAAGACTTAGTTACTGAGTCGTGACCACGACATAGTACCTTGTTAACACGAATTAATTATCTCGTGGCCACGACTAGGTAATTCGTAGTCACGACATAGTATTTCGTTCCGACGACTTAAATATCTCGTGGGCACGACTCAGTAACTCGTGACCACGACTTAAATATCTCGTGGCCACGACTAGGTAATTCGTAGTCACGACATAGTATTTTGTTCCGACGACTTAAATATCTCGTGGGCACGACTGAGTAACTCGTGACCACGACTTAGTTACTCGTGGCCACGACATATTTTCTCGCGGACACGACTTAATTATCTCGTGGGCATGACTTAGTTACTCGTAGCCATAACTTTGTATATCGTTCCCACGACATATTTATCTCGTGCTCACGACTTAGTAGCTCGTGCTCACTACATAATAACTCGTACCCATGAAATAGAATCTCGTGTCCATGACCTAATTATTTCGTTTCCACTACATAGTAACTCGTGGCCACGACATAGTATCTCGTTCTCACGACTTAACCATCTCATAGCCACGACTAAGCAACTCGTGGCTATGGCTTAGTAACTCATGTGCGCACATGATAAATAAAAACACACACATGTCACATTTGTGCCACCGTAATATTGACCTTTAAATGGGTGAAAAATATAAATCATTAAATAGAATGTATACTTTATTATCATTTAAAATAAAATTACTTTCATTACACGATTGTTCAAGATTTTATCTAAAATTAAAAAAAAAAGTTTCATCACAATAGTATTAAAGATTTAATCTGCATTTAAAACTTTAATCAAAAAACAAAGTGTGTTTTTAAAAGAGGAAGAAGAGTGTTAATGTTTAACAGTCTTAGGATACTAAAGCTAAATGATTGGACACAGTTCGTCTACCTCCCCTAAATTTCCTATAATAAATCTGATATTCTAGTTAGTCTACTTGAAGATGGCATATTTATTAGCCTGTTACTTGTTTTCATACATAGGAGTGTTTGTCCTACGGAACCGTACTTCTAACTGAACTTGATTTATAAAGATTTATAATGATAACGATAAAGCTAACCCATTTTAATATTTGAATATTAGCATTTCGTTGTAATAATATCAGTCGGTCAATCTATTTTTATCTTTTTTTTTCACTTTCGTTTAAGAATTGATTTATAAATTCATGGGCACAGCGGCAAAAAATATTTTTGACACCTGAACCAATTTCACCAATTCGAATTTTAAAGAGTGATATATTTATAGGCCCATCTGCATTAAAAACAATGTGTCGCCTAAACCAATTTCACCGATTAGAATTTTAACGAGTGATATTTTAGTAAGGTCAAATTATACATTGTACTTTTTATTCCTTCTAAAATAACATGTTCACTAGACTATTTCCCTTTCACTGGTGTAATATCTTATTGCGATTAACCTCCCACACATGAGTTATACAGGTCAATATACCGCAAATTTCCATTCTTAAAAGAGAATCATGCCAATGCTGGTAATTTATTGATCTTAATTATTTATTAACATATGTATCTCAATTGTCTAATGGCTATAAAAGTAGGTTTTAAAAAATAGATCAAACGTTGTCTTAAATTTTGTTTTATCTAAAAATATCGGTCATTGATATCACCTTTAAATATTTAAAACATATTCCATGAATTCTATTTGTACCGTAAACGACATTAGGAAATCAATAACATATAAATTTATTACACAGTGAAGTGCTCCCATTAACATCATACTATTACAAATAATAAGAAGTCCCTTACAAAAAAGGACCAGTTCATTTAGGTTTCAATGTTACTCTGACAGGGTGATAAAGAAAACCCTCAATGAAAACTTTCTATTCATTATTGAACATAATAACGTTTAATAAATACCTTCAGGTTTTAAGACACATACTTAGACACGCGCACACGCACGTACACACAAGTTAGTTATGTGATAAAAGTAACATAACATAATTGTATTTTTATTGTATCACTCTCGTTTATTGTCCTTTATTTTATTCATACGGATACCCCTGTCTAGAATAGCACATTCGAATTATATGTTTCCTATTTTGTATTCCAGGAATTGATTTGAGTTTATATACACACTAATGCATAATCATTGTATTTCTGGCGATTCACCTATCGTGTTTCTTACAAGAATTTAAATTTACTATAAACCTATAAGGTTTCTGATAAAATACAGTCATTCCCGACTAAAGAAACACAAATGTCAATATCGTTTAATGTCTTGAAATGTCTTAAATTGCCTTAGCGCCGTAGAAAATGCGACATAATTCTGATAAACTGTTTGTAAGAGATTTTGGTTTGTAAGTTTTTAAAGTTAAAACCGAATATCTTAGATGGCCTTTAACAAGTATGAACATAGAAAAAGGGTAGATAATGTACCGAAATGCCCTTCATGGCTATCTGCCCCTAGAAATGCAGTAATATTTTTACACTGAGCAGGAATTTGTAAATAATCCGCTTCAAATCCGAGAAAAATGCGGCTAAACTGAACGTCAAACTTTACAAAAAATTGACTATTTTCCATTTTCAAATATTTTAAGGCATAAAACGGTACATTTTATATCAGCTGAAAGGAAAGAATAATTTCCTTCAAATACTGTAGAATTAAGATAATCTGTGGAATACGTGTTACTTTTGCCAGGATACACAACGACGTCATGTTAAAAAACGGGTTTTGATAGTCAAATTTGATGAAGTGTGTACAAAATTTTGCTGAAACAATTGGAATATAATCAACGGAATCCAATCAGAAATATCGTCAACTATTTGCATGCCAATTTTCAAGACGCTCCTTGAAATTTCGCAAAGTGTCGCGTTCTACCTTAAAACGTTCTGATTTGAAAAGTATATAATAAACATACCATACTCACCTATGTCATCAATGTTCCATAAACGAACACATTTTTTTTACATTCGTTTAAACATTTTGTGCATATATATATATACTTCATGTGATAAACAATAGGCATGAGATGCAGTTGCTTTGCAGACATCACAGAATATATCGCCTTCGCCTGGATTTAAAATAAAATGATATATCTAATCTACAGAATGCCACCTCTTTTATAACAATTCGAACAAGAAGAGAACAGTTAGTCAATCTTTAATCGCAATTTATAATATGAACTTTACAGATAATATATTTAAAGGAAACAATATTTTAGATTTCATAACAATTTGATATATAACATATTGTTTTACCGTATGAAAAATGTTTAAAATTATTTGCAAATGTTTTCTTTATACATTCTAAATACACAGTCATAATCTTTTTAGTGTAAATAGATTTAGGTCAGTGTCGATCTATTGTAATTATCAATACAGTATTTAAAGTTTATACCAGCAATTGTTTTATGTTTCTTCCTACATATCTTCAACATTTCTTCCGAATAATAAACAAACAAATTCAAAAAATAAATTGTATGAAGCGAAGAAAGATTCGCGTTTTAAATTGCACGGATGACTCATTTTGAATAGTAGGAAAGGTTGTTAAGAAAATATTCTATCTTATTTGCAATGACAAAAGACGTACTATAAAATGTGACGGTTTACGTACAATTTGTAAAAACGAAATCTGACTATGATTTAATCAAAGATAGTCAAGATGATGCTTTACTGGTTTCCTAGCAGTTTCTGGCCCCAAGGAGTTTCATATATTGTCAATATTTAAAGTGGTGTATGCACTGCAACTTTGTATATCAAAAAATCGTAATGATTTAAGTATACACATTCAAGAAACTTGTACCAATTATCAATTAATGGCCAGTGTTTTCTAGTAATGGAAGATGCTATGCAAAGAAAGTGTTAACAGAATTAGATGCAGTCAACTAATTTCATTTCAGTTTCTGTTTGTTGGTTTAGTTTTACGCCTTTTCCCAACAGTATTTCAGTCATATAGGCGGGTAGTTTCCTAACCATCGTTCCTGGAGAGTTACACCTGTACTAAGCTACCTTCCAACGTGTTAAACTACAAAAGCATCTCCCGGGGATCGAACCCATGCCAGAGAGGTAACTTGATTAGAAGTCTCGATTCTAACCCCTCGACCACGGAGGCGGTTCTCATTTCAGTATAAAAAAGATATACACATAACTTTTTGAAAACATAAGTATAGTTTATTAACGTAATCATACGAATACAGTGATTATTTCTAGTAAAGAAATTATGATTTAACATGCTTGACACAAAATGTAAACATGATAAATATGCAAGTATGTTTATATTTGTATATACTGTAGTTTGGTTAATTGTTTTACCCATTTTAAATCTAAAAGTGTTCTGCTTTGTTATCTAGGTTTTGCACAAAACAAAAAAGTTTAAAAATTGAAATTGATTTTGAACACATGGGCAGTGTTGCCGAAAAGGACTTTGTTCCCGTTAAAGATTAACACACAAAAAAATGTTCTGCCTTTTGGCTAATTCATGTGTTTAGATTTAATTTTGAACATTTGTTAACTTTATCTGCTGTCTTTTTTCTATTCCCGAGTGTGACGTATTGATAAATGTCAATTAAATTAGGTATTATTATTTTTGAATCTGTATTATAAAATTTTTGATAAAATTTATCTTCGTATTGATCTCGACTTCTTGTTATGCATATGAACCAAGATTTTGTGATTGATATTTACTGACGCGTCACAGTATTCGATGCTATTCAGATGCGCAAGGTGGTTCAGATAGGTATCATGACTGATATTCGGGATTGATTCATTTGTCTTTTTTTTAAAGAAACGTCTTTTCGACTGCATTTGCTTCAAGTGTAGTACTTACAAAATAATATAAATCATTTTTTTCTTCCACCGAACAGTAGCGATAAAATTAAACAGTTTACTGTATCAGTTGATGTGTCAGGCAAATGACATGTGTACCTGTATCACGTCAATATGTAACAAATGTATTGAAGTTCCAAATAACATGACAGGTGTGTAACGGGCTGAGACACTTACATCAAATGACTTTATATAATATATAAAGCAAATAATGCATCTTTTTGGAGCCGTATGTTGTGATCCTATGTATCACATATTATCATCAACAGTCCCTATCTTAACATGAAAATACAATTTATTGTATAATTAATCAAAATATGCAGCAGGACTGCATGACAACACAGTATAATGATGTTCACTAGATCCTGACATAAATTGTTCACACTTTACGAAGTAACACAAAACTGCTTGTAATTAAGAAATGAATGCGGGAATCAACTACTTGACAGGTTACAATAATATATAACACCATGCACGAATGGACTTCCGTCAGTGAAGCTAAATGTCGCTATATTACATTCTCAGTGTCGGTGTGACTCAAAATGCAACAGTCAATCAAACAAAACAAGTTGTCAACACATGGTATAAAATACAACTTAAGAGCAATTTTATTTGAAACCGGCAAAGGTTCGGCAAAATCTGATTTTATCCCTTGTTAACTTCAGCACATTTTTTTCTTGTTTCCCGTTTGAAACGCTGGTCTCTCCTCGCACATTGAAACTGTTGTTTGTCACGCTGTTTTTCATTTTGAGTAAAATATTGTGATGTTCCTGGTTTAACTGAGTAAATGGAAGATAAAAACATATTTGATTAAAATTTACTACAACAATGTGTTTCTGTAAAAAAAAACTCAACAAATTATTGGATATAGAATGAGTTAACGCATGCTAAAAAGCACTTTGATGAGAAAAAACACTTTCAAGAATAAATAATCTGTTATGGTAATTCGATACTGAAATAAGTTTTACCATGATGCTTAGTCGATTTAAAATACAGTTTAAGCAAAATACAAGATCGAAATAGAGAAATATCAAAATAAAAATATGGAACCAAATGCCAAAAATATGACAATAATATACTAATAGTATACATTGTTTTCTATATTTCTGTTATTTATACTGTTCATTCATTTATCCATTTTCCTATTATTTTATCTTAAATCATATCTTAAACCCTATAGCTACACCTCTACATTAACTCAAACTTTTTTTCAATAAGCCGTTTAAGTAATGTTGCATTTGAATAACCATAAAGCTCTTTTTTAAGCTTTAATTCAGGTTTCAATATGTTATCAATCAATCAAAAAGGAACCAAAAAAATATATTATCACTAAAGAAATTATAAAAATGACATTTCATATCTGCCTCACAGCACTTTGAAACCAATTTTATATCGGTTTAACATTCTGAAAAAGAGATATTCCCATCCGAATTAAAAAGTTGTTTTTTTTTCTGGTAATGAGAGATATTAAAAAACCAAATTTAACCCTCACCAAACCAAAGCGTAAGGTCAAAGTTTTATGAACAATTATCTTTTATGACACTCAATATGAATGCCAGTATAAATTTGGCTTACCCGGGTTTTTGATTATCCTCCGTACTGGAATGCAGCTTCGACAGTTTTGTACATTGCATAAGTGTAAGTTCAATACCAAATTGATCTTATATAAATAAATTGTCTTCAAATTTTTATAGTAGTTTCGGTCTTACACTTTAAAACTGGCAAAGAAAGTCAAAAATGAAATAATAAACTTACCCCAATACAATATGCATTGTCTGATGATAAGAAAAAATCCAAAATATGGTATAAATAATCTGCACTTTTCATCGTTCAAGTCTGTAACACAAAGCATAAATTCAGTAATCTTTTTTGTACAAATTAAAATTATGTTGTCCTTTTGCGCTTGCGTTATAATGTCATTATACATGTTTAGTACAAAATTGAGTTCTATTTGATAAGCAAACATCAGCGTTAAACCTGTCTTGAATGAAACGATAGCCAAATCTATCTTAAACAGTCTTGCTAATTACAAGTCAAAATGAATTAGTATTATACACAATGTATGCATCTTCCATTTACACAATTGCAGTTTTGACATAACTTTATGAGCTCGAATACTGTAATGATTCAAAATAATTTATGTAGTCTCTGATAATGAAAAATAGTTTGAATACAATTACTCATGATATTGATATTTTAATACAGATTTGAATACAATATTTTGGATTCGAACATTGAAACGATGCAAGTAATCCTATAAAATCTTTTTATTGGCTTAAAAAAAAACTTGTAAAATTGATAATGTCAGATCAAAAGATGATGCATGATGGTATTGGGGATCAGATTTTTTCAAATACCGTTATGTTATGATGTTGCATTTTAATAAACGGATAAATGCATACAATGAAATGATGGCTACAGTGTACAACGTAAAATTTCGCATCTGTACCTAATGTTGCACTGACATTAAAAGTCGTGAGGCTCACGCTAAATAACGTAATAAACGCTCGTAAAACTTTATCCAATAAGATACTGATCTCGAGAAAAATTCTGCCAGTCCTGTTATGTCCAAAAATTTTACAGCGGAGTCCTTTTAAAGGCAAAAGTACAAAAACTGTCCTGAACATATTATGAATCCATCGATGTTATTTTAGAAATTCACTATTTGTACATGGTCTCTAAAAATAAAATTGTTTTTCCCTGTTCCTATGTTGTTTAAATCACCTTCATTTTTAATGTAAAATTCGACACACACTAAATGGCCAATCTTCCTTTTTTCTAGTTTTTAAATGAACTAAGACATAACCGTTTTCATAATTGTTCAGGACTCACTCTGCCATCAGCCTATTTGTTGCTTTTTTATACAACCTTTTCATTTGACTAATGTCTAGATACTTTAGTGGTTCAGTGTACAAAATCACAAAAATGCAGCAAGTTTTTCAACATTAACATTCTGGCCTCATCGAAATCAATTTCATTCTGATACGTTTACTGTCTTTGCCATTAAAATCATCATCAACATCATTGTCATCAGTGATTGTCACCATCTTACATTTATAGTCAATAGTATAATCAGGAACAGTAACAAAATCATGATTATCATCCACCTTGTACACATTCTTTTTTGTGTCATTTCATGTTTTGTGCGAGAATTTCATGGATGCAAATATAGAATGGATATTCGTTTGCTTGAGTAAGTATCCAATATATTTCACCGAAAAGTGATTTAATCTATAGATATTTCGCGAGTGCAAAAGGCAAGCATAATGCAAACATGATTAAAAAGAAACCATAAAGTTAAACCCTTTTGAAAGTTCGTAATTTTCTTAATTTTTCACTTTAAAGAATCACGTACCGAAAAAAATTGAGAAAAATGACAGTGTTGAATATTAAAATATATCATTCTCTTTTTTAAACCATTGCGTGTTTTAAAAATTTGATCGCTGACAGGGAAAAAAGTATTTTAATTGTACTCACGGGAAAAAAAAGTAAATAAAAAAAATTTCTAAATAGGGGATTTTTTCATTTATGCTAGAAACCCTTGTGCTTTGTGAAAATAAACTAAAAGACTTGATGACTTTTAATTTTTAAATAGTTTTTGGGGGGACAATTTTAAAACATGCACTAAAAAACTAAAACAATGAAGGGGAAAAGTATTAATCACCTTCCCCATGACATTTTTAAAGGGCATTTTTATCAACATTTTAAACGGGTTTAAAAAATTTTGCAGGGCATTAAATCAGGGTTATTGGGTTTTGGGTTTTGTGGGCGCGAAAATTTAAGGGGGTGATGCTATTTAAAAGCTGTTTTTGTGGGTTGGCTTTTAAAAATTTTACCCTTCCGTAGTGGGATTTGATAAAATTTTTGATTGAAGTAAATAACAGCTGCATTTATGTAAGATAATATCGCCAAAGATGCAGCAATAATAATCATGATGATGATGATACACACATAAGTTTCGTCAAACCAACAGCTATTAAAGTTATATGTTGGAACCAATCTAACTGTAAGTATAAATCAATCAGTCATGTATGTATAAGATAAGAAATCATGTAAAAACTATGATAATAATATATGCAACAAACACACTCTCACACACACCAACACGCACACGTACACACGCACATACGCATACGCACGCACGCACGCACACACACACAATTTATGATAAAGCTTAAAACTGAACATATCAAACATATTAAGAGCACGAACAAAAAGTTTTTGAACTGAAGGTGATTGTATACATCATTTCCTTTTTCGTTTCGATATTGACAAACTGACCAACGCTTCAGTATAATGCTACTAGGGGAATGAATAAAGCAGTTGCATTAGACGTCACATAGAAATTGTGGACAGTATCTCTGTCAATAATAACAAGAAAAAAATATTCAGGGTTCAGATAACATTTCTTCTGGTCATAATGCCAATTGTACTAAAATATATTTGTTTCTTCTTTCTAATCTTATTTGAACCATACTTAATTCGTCTGAATGGTCTAATGCATCATTGTTCATATTAGCTTTTTATTAAGGATTTGATCATATACATTGAATTGTATATTTTTATCTATATACACAATTTTCTTGCTGAAAATATATAGCGTTGTATTGCCCTTGACATATTTATACACATAAGACCAACACAACGAGAATGTATTAGAAAAAACAACAAAAAACAAACCACAGTTCTTTATTAAGTATTTAATTGATGAATAAAAAAAAACAACATTCTCTGTTACATGATTCTTTTGTCTTATTTTTTTCCGTCCTTCCCAAACTTTGCATCCTGAACAAAGTTTTATTCGACAGCAGCATTATTAATATCATTAATTTGTTTTTCACCTTTTGTTTAAAAAAAGCAGTTAAGTCATATTGTACATATATTAAATATTTACCTTAAAAAAGGCAACTAAGTGTTCAATGTGACAATTTATTTAGGACACGTTAGCTTTTGGAATAATGTACGGTAGACATGTGTCCTTCTTGCAATGTTTAGAACATGCATGAGTTGCAAGAAATACTGGTAGCCAATATAAACATTATAGACACTCTATCAAAAATGTTGTTTGAATCAGTATTTTGCCAGATTTATCGTTTGTTGTAATTCATCAGACTCAGGCCAGATCATTTTATTCCTATTAAGTTTACATATATCTATATAAAAATATGTTTCAAAGAAACCACAAAATCTATTAGATTTTACATAAATAATCTGCTATATGCATATCTAAACTCTGATTTACCTAGAATGCTAAAAGTTAAACTCAATGCCTTTCACACATAATAATCTACTTCTGCCCTTAAAAGTGACCAGAGAATGTTTCATTGTATTTTTATCATTTCTGTTTTACTTTTAAATAAGCAAGTCATCTTTGAAATTCTTGTTGTTTTTATTATGTCATGTAATATTTCAAATGAAGACATGAATAGCATGGATAAGCCTGTCCGCCTGCTTCTGCAGATGCTAATGTAAAAGAAAATGTTCATAAGCGCTATTCGTGCACAAAAGTTTAAAGTATATATTAATTTTAAATCGGTTATTCTGCGTCTTGTTATCACTATTCCGTTAAATGAAACCATTGCTTATGCGATGCTTTCCGCGTGCTTGTGTGACGTCATTTGATAATTGAACTGCATGGGCAGCCATTGCATTAAGGTATTTTTACATAACGGCTTGAGACACATAAATTAAAAAAATGCGCGTGATCAGGGGGATATGTCCGTTAATTTTCTCCTTCGTTAATGTATTTTTTTTGTAGAATAGCAATTTAGATTAGGAAATAATCTTAATTTTTGAAATTCTAGCGTTGTTACATTTTGATAATATTATAATTGAAAAAAAAAACAATAACAAAAAAACAAATAATTAAGGTTGCATTTTATTAATGTAACAATATTTCGCCGTAGGCCTGAAAACAACCATTTTACAGTTTCATTAATCTTTTTTATAGTATGGTTGTAAATATAATCAAATGTTGTTGTTAAGGAATGATGATTTTCCAAAGGAAAACCCAACGATAAAACTAATGCTCGTATACTTATTTAGACATGAAACGGAAGTCTTTAAATAGCCATTTTCTGATGATTCATTGTACTCTTATGCGGTCAGGCAATAAAAACGTCAGTGTTAGACTTATAGTTGTTATCTTGAACACGGCGACTGCTCGAATACGAGTGTGGAAACAAACTGTTACCATTATTCATTGTCCGGTGTACTCGGCATGTCGAGTATAATAACATCCGTTACATAATGCGGACGAATACTGATTTATTCGAAATGCCATTTTTAAAACCCATTTTGAAAATGGTTGTTTTTTTTTTTTTTTGTTTTTTTTTTAAAAAAGGTGATGATTTTTTCTATTCTTAATAATAAATATATTGTACTGTTGTTTTAAGCTGTTTAAGGTATTACCATCCTAATGCATTTACCTTTGAAGAGTATTCAAACAGGCTAGAACTACTTTTAACTACATTGAAAATGAGGGTTGTGGGTTCAATCCCCAGAAGTGTCAAATTTTTTTCTTTCTTTTTTTTTTCTTTAACATTATTTATGTATCTCTCATGTCCCATTTGGAAAGAAAAACATGTTAAATTTTGATTTTTTAATTTATATAGGTATTTATTGGCTAAATTATGCTAAATCTAGTAATAAATATGGTACCTGATATTTTCAAAGTGTAATAAAATCAAAACTAGACGGTAAAAGTATTTCATATTTTACAAGATCAACCAATATACTTCTTTAAAAATTTAGGGAAACTTTGAAAGCAGGCACTCATTTGAGTAAAGTTTAAGGGTTTTTTTTATTTAGGCTCCCTAAGTAGGAAAATGGTCAGACACATGGTAAAATGGGTGGGGTAGGGTAACAGTTTTATACAGATTTCATAAATTTTTAGTAGAAACCATAATTTTGCTTATATGGATTGTTAGCTGAATGGTACTTTATGTTTCTTACCAAAAAAAAATGGGATCACATTTTTCATTAGAATGTTATTGCAGATTATTTGAAGGTTCCTCATTTCTAAAAAGGGCCCTCATAGCATTCTAGCTTGAGTTCAGAAAAGTGGCCATTACTTGATTTCCGTACGGTAAACTGTGTTTAAATTGTACATACAGGTATACTTTAAGGTATATATCTGACCTATGATGTCAATTTTTAGTTCCTTATAGTGCCAATTAGGGTCGTAATACCTTAAGGCTTTCCTACTCTAATAATCTTCGTCTTTTTACGCCTTATTTCGTACATGGTCGGGATTCCGCGCTTTTCTGAGTACCGGCGTAAACTAGATATGATCGGTCCCGACTCCGCTGTATTAAAGACGTAAATATCGAGAACCAGGCAATAGCCTCGTTTTCAAATATGGAACATGGCTGCGCCCGTAAGAGACAAGTACGGACAATTTTTCAAGTTAAAACGGGGTGTTAGTGATAAATTACGGACTAATAGGAATATTATAGAAGAACACAACTACGTTGTGGGTAATCCGAACACTTCAGGTGACATCAATATTCCAGGAATATCGGAACAAAGGAAAACAAACAAATTTTTCAACAACAAGTGGAGAGAAGGTAGACGTGTTGTTGAATTTGGTGTTTTATTGGATAACCTGAAGTTATGTAAAGAATGTCGGTTAGGGCCTGTGCCTCTTACCGCATATAATGTAATTTCATTGAGTAACCCTTTCATATACTTGTTACGTGCCAGGCGCAACTAGAACAATTGAATTGGGTGTCACGGAATGAAATTCACCTTTATGCATTTGGAATATTTCATTAAGATTGAATTATTCTATATTTTTTGCATACTAATAAAGTATATAAACGAAGCTGTAAATTCAAGAATTTGATGTCACTTTTTCAAACATCACATGTATAGAGTTTGTACATTAAAGTGTTTACAGATATACATGTATAGTTGCCATCTGTTTAAAAATTTATGTTTTAATTGAGAGAAGAACAACTTTAAAATACCTTTCACAAAAGAAATATGTGCTTATTGTACCCTAAGATCGCATAGTATTTACATGAAATGTTCAAACTCTACTTACTTTAAATTACAACATCGTTTCCTGTTAACGTACAACATTCATCAGAGTAAAATACGTAGACACTCTAACATACAGCTCTTCCGAGAATGGACCATAAGAATTTCGGTATTTCATCATGATTAAAATTTGTATTTCGTTTGTAGATACAAAACAGAAGATACTGTATAACTTAATTCCTTTTTAAAATTCGCTATTTATTAGAGACTTATAATACATTGTGTCTATGTATGACTATTTTTGATGAGAATTTGTATCACTTTTGTTTATTGACATAGAATTGTGTTGTTTTTCTTCTTTAATTGTATAGGTTTTAGATTAAAATAATTTGTATTTGAATGAATTTCTTTATATTTTTATAGGTTGTGTTTTTGCCCTTCTTTATCTTGTTTTTTTATCTATGCTATCTAAGAGGGGGGTGGTATTATCATTTAAACTTTGCCTTTTCGGAATATACTTGAAATGCGTGGATCGTTTGAAGTTTAAATGATTTTTGTATTTTCTGATTGCAAGATCAGTAAATACATAGCTAACATCCACGGTCTAACACAAAATTTCCTAACAGACCTAACAACGCAAAGTAGTTCTCACTCAAAACTGCTTAAAAACCAGCAATTTAAAAGACAGAATAATTTTTAATGTATGCATTTAACGAATTACAGTGCATTGAAAGTTCAGATTAGTCAATAGAAATATGAGGTTACAATCACAAATTTCGCGGATGAATATCATTTTAATCAATGAAAATGCTATCTTTAGCTATGTCGATTACTGAATTCTCCAGGGCGTAGTATACAAATAAATCTGACTGCCGAGTAGTGGAATATATACATACTGTTTTGGCGAGAAGATTTTCGCTTAATTATTTTTATCAGTGTTAAACAGGTTTATCGTGAACAAAATACCTCGAAATTGATAAGGATTACAAACACGAAATGGAAATTCTCAATTTAGAATTACAATGTATTTGATTTTATTCAGGCTACATATTACGTATTACTTCACCGTGGTGCAGGGGTATCGCGCTCGTATCGCGCTCGTTTAGAGTGTGAGAGGCCTAATGTTCAAATCCTAGTCGAGGCAACTTTTTTTTGAAGTGTATTTTTTAAGGAAGTAGCCACGATATGCAAGGATAAAGTGTGGCTGTCATAAAAATGATTTTTATGTATCAATCTCAAACTGTTACATAAAAAAATCTTAACGCAGTCGCTGCGTAAGATGAATTATAGTATATAAAATAAACCTATATAGGAAAAAACATACAGATAGTCAGTATGATTTAGATTGCAAAGATCAGAAAATACCACAGAGCTTGCAGCCCTTTGATTGTTATTATGTTCTAATACTTATAAAAGAGGTTGAGCACAAATATAATTTACCTTTATTCTCAACGTCAGATAAACTATAGAATAATTAAAGTCATATATTTCAAAAGATTGTAATTATTTGCCGGCAGAACAATGATTGATCATTAAAATTCATGCTATGAGACAAAAATACCTATATTATATAAAGACTGTCCCCTTCTTTGAAAAAAATTAAACTTTTCCAATCCATTCTGAACGATATTTTTATAAATAGTATCGTTACTCACTTAGAGCATTTCTTTTTTTTTCATAGTAAAGTATAAAACTGAATACAGTCATGGCAAAATGTCATGTTTTTTTTGTATCTGCTCCCTGACTGTTTACACTTGGATAAACATAGTGCCACTTTATTTATTATTGTAATTGTCAATTACCTTTATTTTAAATTAGAAGGATAGAACAATGACTTATGATTAACCCCCATCCATTCTATAGCTCTAAACGAGTTGAAATAAGCTTACTATCATAAAAAGCATATGGCCACTTACCTTTTACTGTATAAACATTACTTGAGTTTACTACCCATTTTAAATTGGTCGGTGTATGAGTCAATACAACTCTGAAGGTTACATTTTTTTTTTCATTTCCAGATGCCTCTATGTGATAAAACCCACATGTCTTTTTAGCATTTCCGTCATCGTTGCAATTTGTACATGATTTGTCGTACGTGTCGAAAGCTGATTGACCATATGTATATTTTTCTTGGACTTCATTCTGAAATATGGAACATATATTTTGAATTAAAAAGTACTTTCTGACATAAATTTGTAAGGAAAATCACTATTTTTGAATCCAGTTTGTTGATTGTGTAAAGTATTTATCCAGGAAAACAACACTTGTTTAAAGTAGGGATGTCATCTGGAGCCGAAACGGCCATCCGGATATCCAAATCAGACATCCGGATACATCTTATATTCTTAGTTGGCTGATATGACGTAACCATTTTTTCGCGACCTTTTACAAAGTGTAGTATTTCGTTTCACTTCCTTTTTAATTGAATGTTACATTTAAAAAAAAATTCTGTATTGATTTTATTTTTTTTCTATGTAGAATATGGCTGTTATCGATAAATTAAGTGCGTATGATACTTACGATTTCAAATGAAATGAAAATGAAATTCATCGCCGATTGTCTCAATTCCTCAATTAGTGCTATAATACACAATAACACGTGCTCGCATTTGTGAAAACAAAATAACACCCGTAAAATATAAAAAGTTTCCATTGTTCAATAACACGCATACAATGTACACACGATGACCTTTGACAGGTGTGTAGCCGGCTTTTCTAAAGAATCTGCCAATCTTTGATGTTTACCAATGTGTACCCCTGGCTGTTTGATTCGAATCATTAAAGAAGTTGCCGAAACTTACATGAATTACACACATGTTAAGTGTTCATAAGTGAAAAAAATGCACATGTTTGATTAATACTAAAGGAGAAAGTTTTTTTGTCGGATAATTATCGTATCAATTTCAATAAAAGCTGTGATAATTAAGACATTATTATTCGTAAATGCATTTCTTGATTTGCTTATTTTATTTCTGCAGATTTTTCATTTTCTCAAAATAAGAAGTCGACGGGTCGGTAAGCCGAAATATATGTAAAAAAGATAGCCCATTTAAATATTTAAATTTGGACATCATAAAATGTAACATCGTTGCCGATGACAATCGCACGGGACGTAGAATATTCATCTTGAATCCTACAAAACTTAAATTTGTTTGGTGTTTAATATAGATAAACAAAAAGTGTCATACCCGACTCGTTCGGATATCCGGACTCCGAATGACATCCGTAGTTTAAAGTATGATATTTGGAGAATATACTTTTATTTGCTAACATTTTTTTTGCTATCTAGTTTATCAAATGATATACTGACTATGTGTAGGGCGAATAATCTCTACATCTCTGGAAAAAAACACTTTCATAAGCAGTTCGTATTGATTTGATAGATTGAATACTTTATTGATTACAGACAATCATGGGACGTCCGTGGCCGAGTGGTAAAATTCGTTGACTTCAAACCACTTGCCCCTCACCGCAGGGTTCGAATCCTGACAGGGACTTTGGATTCTTTCATGTGAGGAAGCTATCCAGCTAGCTTACGGAACGTCGGTGGTTCTACTCAGGTGCCCGTTCGTGCCTGAAATAATGCACGGAAGGACACCTGAGGTCTTCCTCCACCAGTAAAGCTGGAACGTCGCGATATGACCTATACTGTGTCGATGTGACGTAAAACCCAAATAAAACAAACAGGCAATCATTAATTTGCTTTTGGGTTTTATGCTTCATATGTATTCTATGTAAAAAACATTTGTGCTGCGTTTGTAAAGACTCTAGTACCTTTGTAGAAGAGGATTTATTTGTTTATCGAGAAAGTTCAGGGCCTCAACGGGGAATGAAGCCTACTAAACAATATTTCAAGCGAAGTTTCTAAGCTCTAGGCCTTGCACTTTTTCAAAAAATACGTAAGATATTTTCTTGTGGTTGCTATGGCAATCAGATTTCTGCACGGAATAAAATTGTCTGAACATTTTTGGAACATCCATAAATAAGCAATGTATGCTGAGGTGAGCTAAAAGGTTTTATTTTTCAAAAACAAAAATAATGAAACTGATTCCATTTGGTCTTCATTAAGGCCTGTCATCCTAACGTTGACGGGCGATTGTTTCGAGCATCGAGAAGTAAGATTTCGTACTTAAATCAAAATTACAGAATGCTAGCAATGCTACTTGGGTTAAAGCAAACCGTGACGATACCATTTTGCAGGATATTGTGTGGCTTATTTGACTCAAAAAGATCGAAATTATCATTTCTATGTTAAGATTTAACGGGTATATAAAAGTCCAACGTTTTATTATTTAGTAAACCTTTGCACCTTCCATGTTTTAGACACCTGATTATAGATGAACTTACATATAAATGTAAAATGAATGTGCAGAAACTTAATTAGAAACCAAAACTCAACGGCCATTTATCTTAAAGTATAAGCAGTTATCGGATATTTTAACTTCAAAACATAAGCCAACCCAAACCACAGTGATTACAAAGATGATAAAAGTGCTGATATTTCCTCTTGCATTTTGTATAACGTCGCAATTACAAAGATTTCGGGATATATTCCTTTCGTTTATTTTTTTTTTTTTTGAAGCCATGCAAGATGGATGAATGCCAACAAAAACTATTGTCCGCAATGGCTGATAGACATGACCGACACGTTTGTTGAATTTATTTTATAACACGAGAATAAACATGTAATAAAAGGCTTTTTTTTCTTTTTCATATTCATTAACCTTATGCCCTGTTGAACGTTTGACTGGCTTTGTTAGAAATAAAGTGTTTTTTTTCCTTTTTTTTTTTTGTTATTCATTTCTTGATTGTTAACATTTAAAAAAAATAAATTAAAGTGGAACATCAACGTAATCTTTTCCTGTGAATATTACATAAGCTAATATTATCAAGTAATACATGTTATATCACCATTTACAGAATAATATAAATATATAAGTAGAATGTAGTTAATTATAAACAATTTTAATTATAAACAATGTTTTAGAAGACATTTTTAGAAGTCTAAGAATCTGACAAAGAAATAAGCAAATGTATATATGTACATAATTATTAATGTGCCTCTATTGTGCCAGGTCAAGGTCACACGTGGACAAATGTCAGACACTACATGCATTACAATGAAGGTCTATAATACATCTAAAATAAATTCCTTTAGGCTTGGCGTAAAGTTCTGACAACTTACGTAAACGGTATACCACTCGCACGTCACGTCCGTATATCCGGAAATACAGCCAGTTGTTATCGAAATGTTACCGTTAGAATGGCTTAAAGTTGGCTCTAAAATCGATTTAGAATTTAATGGATCAAAGTCTGAAATTTATGATGATATTTGTTAGTTAATTAAACGATTTAAACATCTGATATTAGTCAGCAAGTAGCGATCGAATTCAAATAAAATATTATATGCTATAAATGTTTTTTTTAATAATTGTTATTATGTAATTACTTTGATGCAACCTTTTCACGTCATGAAAAGATATAATGGTAGATATCGATGGCTGAACGCAACACCTGTCTAACTTGATTTTTACAAAATTTTAAGGAGGCTATAAAAACTTCATTAATTCTATAAATAAGACATTTTTTGTTATTATTTTTAAATTTTTATATCCATATATGTTGAATTTTTAGTTAAAAGGAGTTTCATATATTAATATTGTTAAATAAAAAAGATATTTGAAAAGATATGAATTAGATCAGTTTTCCATTTATAAATCACCAAATTTCAATGATAAATATTCAGCAAAACTGGTCTAACTTGACTTAGCCCTATGTTGCATTTACAAAATGGGTTCAATAAGGCCAAAAGACTAAACAACTAAAACTATCGCTGAATGCGATTCATACCCGCACCAATGTCTTAGACAGAAGATGATAAGGGGATAATTTTAGTGGCACAAATACATATACATAATAAGAAATTATCTCTGCTGAAAAAAAGACTAATTGTACTGTTACTAGTATAAATATATATTGTTAAATCATGTTCGAAACATTTACACATAACCTTTCATTTTCCAAATTACTAAACATATTCTAAGTCAATTTTTGACCTTAAATGTGGCCTTGACCTTAAGCTGGCACAAGGGTAAGATGGGTTCTGCACATTGCCCAGTTGGGGTGAACATTTGAGTAAAGTTTGAAGATAATCCTTCCATTAGTATAGAATTTATAGAGCGGCCACGACATATTGTCTAGTATTGATTGTATGTAATTTTAAGGACTTAATTGGGGCATAACTTTGTCAAAATGCAATACAGAGTTATGAAACTTGACCTGCATATCTTATTTGTGACACCTCATATATCTCTAAAGTTTCTAGCCAATACCTCTGCTAGTTTCAGAAATATTCAAGTACATGTTAACATTTTAGAGTATTTTCCAAGTCAATTTTTGACCTTCAAGTGTTTCCTTGACCTTTAGCCGGCACAAAGGTAAAATAGATTCTGCACATAACCTTGTTGAGGTGAACATTTGAGTAAAGTTTGAAGAAAATTCTTCCATTAGTATATGATTTATAGAGCGGACACGACATATTGTCTAATATTTGATTGTATGTAAATTTGAAGACTTAAAAAGAGGCATTACTTTGTTAAAATGCAATACAGAGTTAGGAAACTTGACCAGCATATCTTGATTGTGACATTTCATATATGTTTTAAGTTTCAAGCAAATACCTATTCCAGTTTCAGAAATAATCAAATACATGTTAAAATTGAAGAATATTTTCTAAGTCAATATTTCAAGTGTGACCTTTACCTTATGTCGACAAAAAGATGACAATGGTTCTGCACACCCCCTTGTTGAGGTGAACATTTGAGCCAAGTTTGAAGAAAATCTTTCAATTAGTGTAGGAATTACAAAGCGGTCACGACATACTGTCTAATATTTGATTGTTTGATATTTGACCTTCAATTGTGACCTTGACTTTGAGCTGACACATGGGCAACATGGGTTCTGATTATCCCCTTGTGGAGGTAAACATTTGAGCCAAGTTTGAAGAAAATATTTCAATTAGTGTAGGAATTACAGAGCGGACACGACATACCGTCTAATATTTGTTTGTTTGATATTTGACCATCAATAGTGACCTTGACCTTGAGCTGACACATAAGCAACACGAGTTCTGCACATCATCTTGTTGACGTGAACATTTGAGCAAAGTTTGAAGAAAATCCTTCCATTGGTATAAGTTTTATAGAGCGGACACGAAAATGGAGACGGACCGACCGACCGACGGACTGACCGACGGACTGATCGACGGACGCGACAAAGCGAATCCATTTTAGCCCCCCCCCCCCCACACACACACATTTTGTGATGGAGTATAATAAGTGCTAAGGTTGAAAACAAAGATGATATAATAAGAAAAAACTGTAACTATAACCATACCTTAGTATGTTTTTTTAAAAAACTTTTCTAAGGAAACCGACATCTTAATTTATACACAATTTACAACTATTTGCATAACATACTAGAAATCAGACAATCATAAAAGTCAGTTGTTTTATCACATAATTTAAAAAAAAAATCTAATTATAAAGTTTCAGTTCGGAATGAATGTTTTGTAGACAAGATTTTTTTAAATAAAGCTTTTATTCAATGTAACATCAAAATTGAAGCACATACTCATAACTGAAAAATAGAAGCATGTATAGAAAACTCGCAATTCTAAAAACACAGGCAATATTATTCAATATGGACCTAATTTTTGCCTTTTGGATCTTCATTTATATTTTCAAGTTTATTTATGTAGTCAGAATTTCAAGAAAAATGTTAACTTTAGGAACATTTTGCATAAACCAAGGTTATCTCTCCAAGTCGCCAAAGAAAATTTTTTGCCTCTCTTTGTAATTAAACTTGGCATGGCACTTGTATCTATAGCTTTGTCCACCTTCCTTTGTCATCATCCGTTATACTAATTTGTTTGTCAGATTTTTAAACATAAGTTTTTTCCCGTATTCCTATTACAGTTATTCATTACATTTCTCTTTTATCTATTATCATTCTTACTTTTTTATCTAATATTTCCCCATTTAATAACTATTTTCTATAGTACATAAACTATCATTTAACCATTCTCTACTTGCAAGCACTCATCACCAGCATAATGATATCAACGCTCATTTCATCTTCAAAATGATCAACAGCATTTTTATCACGATCATCATCCTCGGCTTTTATATAAACAGCATTGCCTCCACTAGCCCTTTTTAACCAACATTACTATTCTGAGTACTCATCTCAACACCATTATCTTCCTCAACACGTATATAAGCAGCATTGCCATCAACTTAGATCGCATTACATCAGTATTGTCATCAATCACACTTTTATCACCAGCATTGTCATCCTCAGCATATTCCCCTCTAACTATAATTATAATATCACCAATATTGTCCCCATAACCCTTATAATACCAACATAATGTTCTCACTATCAACTATAATACCACCAGTATTGTCCCAACAAACCCTTACAATACTTTTAATATCACGAACAATTTGTCCCCACTTAAACACTCATATTACCAGCATTGTCTCCACTATGATATCACAAGCAAGTAGTTATGATATATCTAGAACTGTCCCCACTAACTATAATATAATCAGCATTGTCCCAACTAACCCGCATATCACCAGCATTGTCCCAATGTACTATGATACCACCAGCATTGTCCCCAGTTACAATGATATCACCAGCGTTGTCCCCAGTTACTATGATATCACCAGCATTGTCCCAACTAAGCCTCATATCACCAGCAGTGTCCTCATTTACTATGATATCACCAGCATTGTCCCCAGTTACTATGATATCACCAGCATTGTCCCCAGTTACTATGATATCACCAGCATTGTCCCAACTAAGCCTCACATCACCAGCTTTGTCCTCATTTACTATGATATCACCAGCATTATCCCCATTTACTATGATATCACAAGCATTGTCACAACTAACCCTCATATCACCAGCATTGTCCCCATTTACTATGATATCACCAGCATTGTCACATCTATGATTTTACAAGCATTGTCTCCACTATTACCCTCTTTATCAGCATTGGTCCCACTAAATAATATATATCACCAGCATTGTCCCCACTTTTTTCTTTCACATTTCTTTTCTTGTTGGGTTTTATCTCGCACTTACACAGTAGAGGTCGTATGGCAATAATCCAGCTTTCCCAGTGGAGAAAGACCTCAAGTACCTAAGTTCTGTTGCTTTATGTTTGTAACATCCGAGGTTAGCTTATAAGGAATTTACTTAGCCTGTAAGGAATTTACACCGGAATGTACAGACCGGAATATCTAACTTGAGGGTAATTTTTATAGTGGTAAAGAGACACTGCCGAGTTTCCGTTACACAGTTAATCAAGAGCTAGATATTCCTGTATGTGACAATAGCTTGTTTTTGATTTTTTTTTGGCATATTACATATTGGTGATATTTCATAAAGAAATTACGATAACTAATATTTTCATTTAGCACTTTTCTCGTATAGTAGCGTTTTACTTAACAACTTCATTTGTAATGGCAAAATGATGACATCTTTAAAACACAATTCATTCATAAAAGGCGCTTGAGAATGACATCATTTAAAAAAAATTGACTTGTCTTACATGGGGGATGTAAGACAGGTTTTTTTCTAGCACCGATGTAAGCAGTAAATAACCTTTTCTGATATGCAAGAAAAAATCTTTCCTGTTTAAGCAACATAGGACCTCAAGTGTATTGGTGTGCTCTAAAACCAAACAAACCAAAAATTTTATTTAAATGATTTCAAGCCTTATACATACAGATACTTAAAGAAATTTTACTGAGGTTCAAAAGCATAAAAACTTAAATTTGAATTTCTGAAATGAATCAACTCGGGCCACATAAACAAAAAGATACAAAGTGATATAAAGAAATTATACTTTACCTGAAATTGAAAATTTTATCATGGTTCTATTAGTATCTAATTTGAGTTTAAAGCTGCATTAATATGCTTTTCAATATCCGGTCACAAAATTGCTCTGGAAAAAACTTGATAATCTGAAAGTTTTAACACCACAAGGTATTTGTCCAGACCTTCATCAAATTGTACATACATCTCGAAAATATATTTTCACTCCCATGACGCCAAAATTGGAGAAGAAGCAAATTGTATTAAATAATGATAAAATCTTGAATTTTTTAGAGGGTGGGATATATTGTTTGATGGTTAATTTGCTATTATTTTTTATTTCAATCTTATATGATGTAGAGATAATATAACAATTTTAAACTTTTTAACTTTTTAAATGTTCCTTGAAAACAAAATAGAACTAGTTAAGAGGCTTGGATTTACTATTCTGCAATTTTGGTAAAAAGGTAGGTAAAATGTAAAAATAAGTATTTATAGTAGTTCTAACTTGAGTTAGCTCTCTGTAGCATTTAAGTTATGATAGAGCAAAATGCAAAAGTGATAAATAAAACCCATACAATTTCACAATAATTTCTAACATTTTATTTACTGATGTATTTCATGCAATTATGCTAGAAATGCAAAGAAACGTTGTTTTAAAAAAAAAACCAAGTTAGACCAGTGTTGCGTTCAGCCATCGATATATGAAAAAAATAACACTGAATGAATGAATGAATGAATGAATGAATGAATACATAAATGAATACATAAATGAATAAATCAATCAATTACTTACTAACAACAGACGGGACTATCATTCGATGTACATTTGAATTACTAGCGGCTGTGCATATAATTTTAGTACATTTATTGTAATCATAAGCGCTTATTGTCATCTCGTAAGCAATTTCCGACACGTTTATTGAAAATGTATATCCAGGAGGCTGAGGCAAACAGCCCGAGTTCAATACACAGTCTGATATTAAATTTCCATTAAAAAACCATTGAATGCCACTTCCAACTGTTATTCGGCAAACGCACGTCACATCTGTAAGTGCTGAAGGTCGTGCAGTGCCACAGGCTAATTCAATATCTCCTGCTAATGCAATATAAAATATAAACAGTTGTATTCTTTAAAAATTCTTTAAAGTGTCTGACAGCATCTTATTATAATATAATAAACAGATTTCGATATGTGGGAAGCATCATGAATTTACATTGCCTAGCCTTCACTAATGATGTTGGCAATAATTAAATGAGGTATATATTTTTATTACTAATTAAGGTGGCAAACAATTTTTCTTCTATAGATATTTCACAATTGCAAGCAGTTTTATAAAATAGCCAGTTCAACCGCTTACACATTTATAACAATGAATCTTTCAAAAGCAATGTATAAATGAAAAAAATAACATACTGTTTGTATACAGTGGAGATAAATGACACTTCTATTTATATAGTGAAAAATAACGCACAATTTCAATGTTACAGTACTAAAAGTAGAGCTAATTATAATTTTTAAGACCTTATCTGCGTGACATGATATTTTCCTTAGATATATTATACATAAATAGATATATGTAGCCTTAGAAGATTTAGAACTTTTTTTACAAGACACAAATGTAACAGCAGGTTTATCAATATAATTATGACGTTTGTGTAATTATATTGATGTTTGCTGATGATCTGGTTTTAATTGGCGATTGGCTTAAATTGAGATTATTTTGTTATTTATCTATCTATAGATTAATTTATAGACATGATTAAAAATACAAAGTTTATGATAGTGCATCCATGTTGAAACATTTATCGTAAAGAATACAAGACTGAGATAAACTGTAATGATCACATGTGAAATTATAATTAAATTTGGTTTCATTTCCTACTTTCCTGCCTCCTATTTATTTTCCATTTAAAAGTATACATGACAGTACTGCTCAACACCCCACCCATTTTGTTTTCTGTCTTTGTATGTTTATCAGTCAGTACACTATGTAATTACTTCCTAGGTCCTAGATATAAAATTTCCGGATAAAGAATTATATAAATACTGATCTGCGAAACTTTTTTATCACTTAATATTTAGATACAGGTCTTTTACCGTGTAAGCAGATAACAGGTAGTACGTAAACAATACCACATAATAAATCCGAATCAGATTTGACAAGTTATTTTCTATTATAAAAAATAATATAGAGAACCAAAGAACAATAATTGATTTTGATTTTCTTACATTTAATTAATTCGACAATTCACATCTATAAGCAAAGCAATTTCATCTGAAGCACATTGTCTTTTTAATTTATTTCGGTTTATATTTTCAGTAAATTCCGAACGTTTATTTTTAATTTCATCCCACATTTATTAAGCGAATAAAAAAGAAAGACTAGGGGTTATCCATATAATATTGTTTTGTTCTGTAGATATTTGACGTAATTTTTTAATTGCTGTCCTTATTAGTATTTTTATTTTTCTTCTTCTTATTATTATCTTTATCATCTGCATTGCTATTATTATTAATATCATTGATATTTGAGCAAACATACATTCTCTGCATTCTCAGTATCGTATCAATAATTGACATATTTCTATTAATGCTAAGGATTATTTGCATCTATGCATTAACATTTTAAATTTTAAGTTTAAACAAATTCAAAACTACCTATCTACTTACCATCACTTGCTATTAACAATTGTAAAAAAACGATTGCTATCTTGATATTCATCGCTGAACTGAAATCATATAAAAGACATATTTATTTTGCTTGTAAACACTTACTTGCTGTATTTCTATCTAAACGATTAATATAAATAGTTTTAGTCTATATTCAAAATTGCTGTTATTGTCGGTGTATATTAACTTATTTTATTTTTAAACAGATCTAAACAGAACGTTTTTTTTTTCTCAATTATTGGTGAAAGGGTAACCAATCATACAATTTTACATATAATTTTGCTTGACAAAACATTTTACTTAAATGTACTGTTAAAATTAATTTCATAAATAAAATGAAAATCTTATGAAATATAATAAATATTTAAATGAAATGATGTAACGTTTGTCCGGCGGATGTGTTAAGGAAAGTTGAGTAGTCCTATGGTGACACGTAGCTTGCTGTAATGAAATGTGTTTAAAATTGTTGAAGACGGCAAGTAAGCTTCCGTTGCTCAACCAATAAAAAGATACTTAAAATGGATCTAATTCATATGTGCTTAACATCAGCATACAAAGAATCAGAGTCGTCTCCCTTTGGTTTACCTCAAAATTAAATCTGTCTCTGCTGAGCTGTATTGCAGATATGAGTATCAGAAATGTGATAGAAATTAACCGGAAAAAAAGGCCTATATTGTCCGGACAGTCACTCCACGGCACTTATATGTCGACATTTTTGACGCAAAAACTTGATAAGTGTATTACATATTGCCTTAGGGTTTTCATTATAGGCGGGGGCATAAAAAGAACATCACTTACAATCGACTTTAATGTTTTTCCTTAAACCTACTGATGAAAAGAATAACAGAAAGTGTTTCTCCAGGTTGTAACTAATCTCGATTGATGCATTTTACAACTCTATAAAATATGCTTCTCGGTTTAAAATATATTTTTGTCAAAGATTATACTATTATTTTTGCGTTATATAATATGGGCGTTCTCGGATTTTCCATATAGATATGTTCACAGAATAAAAACCTTTCATAAGAATTTCTTTAAACTTGGCATGTTGTTTGAATATCATAAAAGAAATATCTTAAGCGAAAAAAAAATTGACGAGTTATAGCCACTTTTCTGAACTTAAACTTGGATGTCAGAAGGGTCCTTTTTCAGAAATGAGGAACCTTTTAATAGTCTATCATATCATCCCTATGAAATA
The DNA here is from genome assembly GCF_026571515.1 of Ruditapes philippinarum. Classification (NCBI taxonomy): domain Eukaryota; kingdom Metazoa; phylum Mollusca; class Bivalvia; order Venerida; family Veneridae; genus Ruditapes; species Ruditapes philippinarum. The sequence continues at coordinate 149,636 of NW_026854942.1, forward strand.
ATGTTTACAATTTGTTTGTGCTAAGAAACAAATAATAACATGCAGCTAACACATGCAAAAAATGTTGTTTTTTTTTTTTTTTTTTTTTGTGATTATGAAATATGTATAAAAATGTTCCCCTATCCTACTCTAATTTTTACATGTGAGATCCTAATGAAAACAATCCCTTAAAATAATCAAAATGAGGGATATTTTCAAAGTTTTCCTATTTTGTTTTCGTTGTCAAGAAATACGGTATTGGTTGATCTTGTTATTAAATTCTTTTACCGTGTAGTTTTGATTTTTTTAGACTTTGAAAATATCAGGTACCATATTTGTTATAAAGTTTAGCATTTTACAGTCAATAAATACAAAAATAAAAAACGTATTTGAAATCACTTTTTTCTTTCCAAAATGGATATGAGAAATACATACATAAATAATGTAAATATCAAAAAAGAAAGAAATAAAAGTTGTCCCTTCTGGGGTTTAAATCAAAGTTTCAATGCAGTTGACACAATTTTCTAGCCTATTTGAAAACTCTTCAAAGCGGAGGTAATGAGGTAAGGATAGTCATACCTTTATGTTAATGAATTAAACACGGCTGTCACGAAATGACACAAGTTCGATTTGGCATAAATGATATATAAATGACTTACCTCAAATGGCTTTAATATTGTTAATCGCATAGAAATTGTTTCGATCAAAAACTGTGTAAGTGCGAAAACATACGAAATTTATAAACACTTTACTAACGAAACTAAAATCCGTTGAAAAATGACCTCAATTGAGGATACGTTAAAGCAATGTCAAGTTTTATATTTGCTTGACAACGAACTGATCAAGTAAATACGTCTGAACATACAACAAGGGGAATAACGTAGCCAATTTTATTAAAACGAATTGGACGCGCCATTTGTTATCTCCCGTACGGTACTCAACCGGGCAAGAGAACAACGACGAAACGTCATTTGTTTCGTTCTTTTTATTGAAGATTTTGCACTGATAATTTGCATTCGTTTTCAAATCCACTTGAGGATTTTGTTTTTCGATTCAGTTAAATATGATATAAATTGCCACGAAACGCTATATTTTCTCGAGGCGCAACGGCGAGTGAAATATTTATTGATTTTAATATCGTTAAGTGAAAATATAAACCATTTATCACAAAAATAACCTTTTATTTAAATTTACCTCCAAGAAAAACACAATATGTTTTTTGAAAACTTCCATTTGTTACGCAGTTGTACTTGTAGATGGCACAGTAATACATTGTTTTTTATAAGGTACATGATGCAGATTTGATTCATTTTCAGTGATTTTAAATATTTCCCACTGTACGTTTTGCAAATCCATGGATTTTGTACTTTGACACAACGTTCTCATTTATAAACATCCTTTCAAATTTCGTTATAATTAAACTTTAATTGTTTCAGCAATTCTTTTTTTATATAAAATGATATTTAGTATATAGAGGATGATGCAATATGGAAATAGTAGTTGATGCAGTATTTTTACAAGTGGCGTAGCCAAGAGTGAAAATATAACAGCTGGTGTTCATGAGTGAAATATATTTCAATCTCACATGTGTATAAACAAATGTTGTACATTTTATTTATTTCGTGCAATTTTTAGTGGTTTAACGACATTTTAACCTATTTTTACCGCATAAACTAAAAGTTGTCCAAAGTGGAAGAGACATCAATATCGATACAGGAATTTATCAATGATTAATATCATTTAATGCCATTGTTATGCAAGGATTGCTATAATATATGTTAGCATCAAAAACGTTGAAAAAGCATAAGCAAGTTCAGTTTCACTTCGGTCCAGTATCTTTTTTACAGATACTTCGTGTAACGATTGAGTCAATTTATCTAATCTACCTAACTGATGTCCGATTTGTATGGTGGCTTATTTGTGCCATTCGCGTTTTCGCCCCGCGACTCCACCAAGCGAAACGTCGAGAATTAACAAGTTAAAATTGCGGGGCGCGGAGCAAAACACGTTTATTAGCGAGTGTGCGGGGCGAAGTTTTGTAAGTGTAAGGTAGAAAGCGACACTTTACGAACTTTCGAGTAGAGTCTTGAAAATTGGCACGCAAAAAGTTGACTATATTTCTGATAAGGTTCCGTTGATTTTATTTCAATAGTTTCAGCCAATATTTTACACACGGCGTCAAATTTGACCATCAAAGCCCGTTTTTGAACATGACGTCGTTGCGTATCCTTGGCAACTGTTACGGGTATTTCATCGCCATTGACGGACAAAATATCTTAAATTCTACACCATTCGACAGAAATTATTTTTTCCTTTTAAGCTGATAATTTTTTTTTAGTTTTACGCCGAAAAATGTTTGAAATGGAAAGAAAATTGTCATTTTTGTAAAATTTGACGTTCAGTTTAGCCGCATTTTTCGGCTTTAAAGCGGCTTATTTAAAAATTCTTGAAATAAATTTTTGATTCTTTTCCTTAAACGTACTTTAAAATGTATACTTAGTCAAAATACCTTAAAAGGCGCGGTGCGAGATTTTAGAAACAAAACGTCAGGGTCGCGGGGCGAAAATAATCTTATAAGCGGGGACACAGGTCGAAGTCTAATAAAAAAACTCGACAATTTACAAGTTTAAATGGCGCGGGCGTGGTGAAAAAACACGCTTATCAGCAGGATAAGCGGTGCAAATTTAATCAAATAAAATCTTGCCCCCCCCCCCCCCGTGTGCACGGAGCGAGATTTAAAAAACAAAACGCTAAATAGCGGTGGCGCAGGGCAGGGTTAACTGAATAGAGGATACTGAATGAGTGTTTGTTTAATACTGACTTTATTGCACGAGTTGAATAAAGTTTTATTATGCAAGCCTCTGGCGAGCATGATATTATTTTATTCTACAAGTTCAATAAATTCAATAATGAACTTACACGAATTAAATATTCTTTTTATCTTATACCACCTAAAAAAGACCCTTTAAAGTGAAAAGGGAGTCATTTTTTATATTGAAGCGCCTATAGTGTAACTCTAACATTTAGCGCGTCTTTACACTAATTGTTTGTATAACGCTAATGACGTCACATCAAAATATATGCACGGCCGTGCAATACCATATTTACTGAACGGAGTCGCAATATCGACACGGGTGTGTGATAAATAAAACCGTTAATTAGCAAGGTATCGTCCCGCGATCTCGCTAAGCGAAAAGTCGAAGATTAACAAGTTAAAATTGGCTAAGGCGCGGGGCGAAAACACGGTAAATAGCGGGTGCAATTTAACAAATTAAACGTCGCCCCGCGGGGCGCGGAGAGAGAGAGTAAAGAAATAAAACAACAATGACGCAGAGTGAAAACAGGCTTTCTAGCAGAGACTCGGAGCGCAGTTTACATGGTTAAATAAAATAAACTTTGCCCCGAGCCCCCGGGTATTAGTGTGTTTTCGTCCGGCGACCAAACCAAGCGTAAAGTAGAAAATTAACAATTTTAAACGGCGGGGGTGTGGAGCAAAAACACGCTGATTAGAAGGGTCGTGGGCGAAGTTTAATTTATCTTATTTTTCGCGCCACCGCCATTTTAACTTGTGACTTTTCGCTTTGTGCAGTCACGGTGCAAACACATGAATGGCACGAATCAACCACCATATATTTGATGAAAATAAGGAAGTAGTAAATGAAACAGACCTGGATAGCATGTCCTCATATTTAGTGGTTTAAAATAACATAAACAGCTGCGTATCATTTGCAATAATTTAACGATGGATTTTCTTCTGTGTTATTTTGTGATAAACATATTAATTTCAATTCAAGGTAAGAATGCGCTTTAATTCAATATTTTTATAACAATCTGCAATAAATTAAACTATTTGTTTTCAAAGAGCTTTTGAAAAAAATATTCCATCTGTGAAAGGAAAGTTGTTTGTTTCTTTCTATTTTCCGAATTATTCTACCATTGCGGCAAATTGCTTGCCTAATCGTTACCATAACCTTATCAATCATACATGTACAGTTTTCTTTGTTTACCATTATCTGGATATAATTGTCATTTTTTAAACACTGTCATTTATAAATATAGTTGTTTATACAGTCTTAACAGCGATTGTGTTTTTATTGACATATAAATTTTGATTTACAAGTTATTTGGTATAAATAAGGTTACAATAAACTTGGGTTGCAGTTATTATCAGGGGCAGAATAATATATTCTGTAATAAGCAAAACTCAAAAAAACGCTATCTTTTTAAGCGTTAATAGTGGAAAAGTGATCAAAACACCTTGTGTAAACTTGAGTCTTAAACGTTGAGCGATAAAACAGAAGTGAAAATACTTCTTCGTAGAAGATTATGGTGAAATTGGTTTTGTTGTGTCGTTACAACGAAAGTGACCTGCACCGCCCGGGCGACACAGGATCGATATACGGACGCTGCAGTCAACGCTTTACCTGTTAAAATCCTATTCTTAGAGTTGACAGTTTAAATAATGATATTAATGGAGTAAATATAATTTTGGTATCTAGACATTTATACTGAATTGTTGATGGCTGACAGTAATGCAATATAACTAAAGCAATGTTAGCTAGATGCACATACATGTACGTATGTTAAAGTTGTAGGAAGTGCCATTTTTTACTATGCAAATGCGTCTTTCCTGAAACACGCTAAGAGTACTTCAAACCGTATTTGAATGATAATATAACTGTTGTTCATAAAAAGATGAAAACAATCAGGACGGACGGGACCTTGAATATTGAAAGTACAATGTATAAAGCAGCGAAACGCAAATTCACGCGAATACATATACATCGCGTTAATGACAATTTTATTGTAGTTTAATTTTGATATTTACCAGTCAGCGGATGTTGATTCCTTTAAATTCTGAAAAATGGTAAAACACGATGAAAAAAAGAAATAAAGAATCAAACTACTGTATAATCTGGTATAAATTTCAATGGAACAATTGTTAGAGACCAAAATCTTATTATTGATGACTGGTATAAACATTTTAAAGATTTATTTTAACCAAATAATGATAATGGATATGGCACAAACCTTGAGACTATCATATCAGATAATTTGAATGATACGCTTCATTCTTATAGCCCGATACATCAACTGCGATTTTACCGGCTCCAGAGAAAAGTCTTGTGTAATACTATATGAATGCTTATTCATGCAAATGATATATTAGCGCCTGTGTCAGTCAATATATTCACTTGGATGTTAAGAACTGCTTTTGCCCCCGAAACTTTAAAACATAGTTATGATTTTAATTTTTACATACAAGTGTGAACAAAAGAAATGTAAATATCGTACAATAACACTTTGAACAGTCATCTCTTTACATTAGGACATTTGTCTAGAAATGTGCCATATAAGTGAATCTTTAAATCGGCAACAAGGAGGTCAAACTGTGAGCAACAGACATTCTACTTCCTTAGAAGTCTCATCGTTTTGTGTCAAACATATGTAGTCCTTACCAACTAGAATGACGACAGATTTTGCATTGAGTGCGAAAGATAAGATATCCATAGGGTCGATCATCAAATTTAGAAAGCTGAAGTTCCTATGTCAGCACTGTAGACCTCCAACTTTTTCGTGGCTAAGCAAATAATCAACAATAGACTGTTTCCATCTTAAACACAAGGGATTCCTTCCTTACATCTATTTATTCTTCAAAAATATGGTGTGAGCCAAATTATGAAATAAGATGTTACAGACGGTAGTTTTCCATCGCAATCTTCATGAAAGCGAATATTGAATAAATCAGTAATCGAAATGAAGAAAAAAAACTTGGTTCGAGTAGTACCACTGGGAGATAATCATTGCACGTTATAGATTTTGTCTAGAATTAACCCTCGATTACTCTCCCTTTGCAGAAACTTATGAACATACTCTAAAAATATGTCTTGAAATCTCTTAATCCGATGATTATCATTGTTTATATGAAGATTTTGTGCAACATCATTTTAAGAATCTAGTCACCTATGAGAAAGTATCTGTATGTCTGTTTGTCTCAAAGTTTGTGATTGATTAAGATTTAAATTAAAAGCAGGTATTGTGTTTTTCACACTTGTCAATTGCTACTATAATTCTATATTTCATCATTTAAATGTATTTCAGATATGAAATATAACAGAATGTCAAGTTTTAATATTTTACTGAAATTTATACATTTTGTCATTCATTTATATTTTTTCCATAAGAATATGCGTATTAAAAAAAGGAAAAAAGAAAGAAGAAAAATGAAAAAAAATGAAAAAAAAAACAAGCAATTATCATAGTAATGCAAGCAATGCATAAGTCCCCTACCTGTAAGAACCCCAGCAACATTCTGATGGGCCATTGGCCATTCAAATTTACCAGTGAATGAATGACATGAATGAACTTAAATATTTTGAGTTCTAAGTTTGTCTGTATCACAGTAATGTGTTAAGTTTCCCTGCCTAGTAAGGAAATTATGTCATATTATTACGATGTGGGATTTTAAAGTAAATCCTATAAGGAATGAAGACGTTGGAGTGAAAAATACAAATTTCTCGAAAAAAGTCTAAGTTCAAGGGGGACATAATTCTGGAAATAGTTTTGCTGGAGTATTAAACCTTCTCAAAGTTAAACCGGTACACAAAGGTTTCTTTGGGTAACTTTGATTTATTTAAATAATGTACATTTAATTTGCAAAAAATAAATGAAATTATGACAACATCTGCAAAAATTTACTAAATATTTCTGAAACGCGATTGAAAGTGCATTATGTTTGATCTTTAATATATATATATATATATATATATATATATATATATATATATATATATATATTATATATATATATATATATATATATATATATATATATATATATATATATATATATATATATATATTCGCGAAGATTTGAAAGAACACAACTAAAGTTATTGCGTTTTCATTACAGCATTAACTTTGAATAGCTGATTAATTGTAAAAACGGTTGTAACAGCCATTTCAAATATAATCGTAATATTATAATTTGCAATTGCAATTTAAGCTGACAAAAGCCTAAATGGGGTCACAAGCTCGATCTTGCTTCGAATTTTGTTTGGATTAATAGGGGGATTATGGACAATCCAACTGGGAGCCCTGCTTGTTTTCTCTTACAGCATTTTGCTTAAAGGGGTTGTATGCAAGTTTCTTCATAAAGTTTAGCGATATAAACTAGTTTTGTTGTACCGGTTATTATTCTGCAGGCTTCAAGTTGGATGTTTTTTCAAGTTTAAATTCATCTTGTTGAGTTATGTTGTCCCAAACAACATCTGAGTATTCAAGAAGGGGCCGAATGAAAGAGAGATATATAGTTTCAAGTGACTTGCGTTCAAGAATGAATATCAATGATCTCATAATATATATTCTTTGCCAAGCTTTTATTGTTATATTATTTATGTTGGACTGCCAATTTCCATCATTAGAAATTGTTACAACAAGATGTTTGTGTGAGGTCACTTCATTTATTTGAACTCCGTTCATTGTCAATTGGGGATGAATTGGCTTGTTTACTTTACGAGAGATTACTACTGATTCCGTTGTACTTGGGTTCAAGTCTACAAGCCAACCATTTGCCCATTCTGTTTTTTTTCAGATCTGAATTAAGAGTCTCCGGAGCATAAAGTGTATTATCAACAATGATATATAAACTTGTATCGTCTGAAAATAGTCTGATATATGAGTTTATGTAAAGAACAATGTCATTTATATATATTAAAAAGAGAAGAGGGTCTAGAATGGACCCTTGAGGAGCTCCAGCTGAAATAAAAATGTTTGAGAGGAACCACCTTTTGTTTTCTATCACTGAGATAGTCACTAAATAAATTAAAAAGCCCACCATAAGCTTCAGCAGACTGAAGCTTGAAAATGAGACCTTTATGCCAGACACAATCAAAGGTTTTTGAAATATCGCAAAATACAGCTCTCACTTCTTTTCCATCATCAAGGGCTTTGCCAAATGTATTATATATAGAAACAAGTTGATTGGTTGTTGAGTCATTTGGAACAAACTCAGATTGTAATGAAGTTATTGTGATATTAGCAACAAAGAAATTGAATAATTATATGCTTATGTGTATTTTTGTCTAAAGATTTCCTGATCGTGCTTAGAAGTGATATAGGTCTGTAATTAGAAACAATTGAGGGGTCACCTTTCTTGTAGATTGCACATACATTGGCAAGCTTCCATTGTGAAGGGACTTTACAGGTTGTTAATGATTTTCTGAAGAGATGACAGAGAGGTACAGAGAGTTATTCTGGCAATTCCTTCAGTATCCTGTTGTTGATATTATCAGGCCCTGATGCTTTACCAACATTGAGAGTTTTAGAAGTATAACGTACCTCATCATAAGTTATATTTATTGTGTCAGGTTTATTAACATTTTGATGTACATGAAAGTTTGGTAAAGACTTGTTTTTATCATCAAGACAGTGAGGATTGTGATTGGAAAAAAATGGTTAAGTATATTTGCCTTTTCAGTGTCAGTAGTCAATATGGTGCCATTATCATTTAAAATCTTAATTTTTGCTATTTAATATTGTATTAATGAATTGTTTGAGAATTTTCCAGTTATCTGTTGTATTTAAATTTTCTCCTTTTATTTTTTTCTGATAATTGTTTAGAGTAACCTGTTTTTGCATTTCTAAGTAGGTGAGTTGTTTTGTTTCTTAATGTTTTGTATTTGTTCCAGTGTTCTATACTATTTGATTTTTCAGCTCTGTCGTATGCCCTTGTTCTTTGCCGTATATATTTTCTTATTTCATATGCATCCAATGAGGGTCTGTTTGTCTGATAGTAACTATTTTGTGTTGAATGTGTATTTTTTTGATAATGTAATCAAGGTTTCATTAGTATTTCTAGCATAAGTATCTATATCGTCACTTTCAAGGGATTCCCAGTTATATGAAGCCGCTTCACGTCTTATATTATTAAAGTCACATTGATCGAATTTCCAGATAAGACTTAAATGATTTAGCATGTGACTTTTGGCAGTTAAGTAAGCAATATACTGGACAATGATATCTTAGTTGTTAATCAAGAAATGGATCACCCACACCCGAAACATGGACACTACACGAAGAAGAAACAAGGAAAACGTCAATCAGAGAGGAAGATGATTCTGTGAAATGCGTTGGTTCGTTTATTATTTGTGTCATGTTGTATTGAGTTACTATATCTAGTAGTTTCTTGGGTGATGTTGGCGTTCAGATATCTAAGTTGAGATCATCGTGATTATTATAATCTTAATGTTAGTATCAAATACATGTTCAGGGACATTATAAAACACCAGGATTGTAATTATTTCTGGGTGAGGATCTACATAGATTAAAGTGACACAAGAAGAAGAGAGAAATGATGAAAGAAGAGGTACATGGTAAATAAATCAGATTGGAAAAATATGAAATAGCAAAATGCATGTACATAGTCCTATTCACGATGCATATCCATATCCATACCCTCTTTGCGAAATCAGCAGTACATGAAAAACGGGCACATGACAAAGAGGGTACCGTTTGAGCAGATTTCGCAAAGAGGGTACCAATATGCCCCGTGCTATTGATAAAAGTGACCACACGACAGTTGTTTAATTGCTATTTCATTGAGAACTAGATGACACTTTATTTTATTAATAAGTTAAATGTGTATAGTATCAGTCATGCCGACAGACATGCCTTGTTACTTAAATATTAGAAAACAATACATTGATAAGAAATACTATGTAAAGCCATCAGTTTATAAATATTTGCAATTGTTAACAACTGTAGATAAACAAGAGCTGGTCAAGATTTCAATTTATATTAAACATGCTTTGCTCGTACGTTCAAACACCAGTTACACGGAACGATTATTACGTTTATCCCAACTTTGTACCATTTTGTAAACTTGATTACAAACACGTTTTTAAATTATTTACAATGTTATTTGTTAATCACGTTGACGGGTTATATACAGTCAACTATCGTTATCTCGACATTGCTTTTCTCGATAGTTCGTTATCTTGATGAAATTATGAAAGTCCCGAGTTTCTTCCTTCTTTATCTATATTGGATATATTTGTTTATCTCTATATCTTTATTTCGATATTTTCAGTATCTCGAAGTAAAATATCAGCCCTAACAGCTATTTCACATTATTATCCTTTGTTTATCACGACATATCATTTTCGTCTGACCCCTGCAGAGGTGAAAAAACAAACCAGACGATAATCGCTCAATAGCGCGTGTCTTAATGATGATTATGTCTGTTACAAGTCGAGCTGTTTTTTTTTAAAATTAATCTAATTAGCGTTTTGATTGTCTTATGTCTAAAAGAAGTGAATTTTCTTTTATTTATAGAATATTCGAACACTTTATTTAATTCAGTATGACTTTCAATGTAAATAGAATGGTGAAAGTTAAGAAACATTATCTTTGCAATATTGTTTCACATTATCTTTGCAATATTGTTTCATAACATCAAAAATATCGAAAAGCAGTCAAACAGTCTCAAGAAGGACTCATTTACCTACCCGGGAGGATATCTAGATCGACCACGCTGAAAACACCGTTTTCACTTTTATAGTGGTGTATTACTGAGTAAACCTCACTATGTGTTTTTATCACAGACACACGTATTTCAGCTGGTAAACATCGTCTAATATAACTTTATTAAATATTGACTCTGCGTTATTAGGATCAAGGAAACAAGACATGGAAATATCATACTTAAGTTTATTTGACGTAAGATCTGCACGTGTCTTTTTTGTAAAAATCAGTTTCTGCCTTGTTTAAATCCAAATACGTTTATCTCGACATTTTTGAGCTGTTATATATATATATATATATATATATATATATATATAGATAGATAGATAGATAGATAGATAGATAGATAGATAGATAGATATATATATATATATATATATATATATATATATATATATATATATATATATATATATATATATATATATATATAGATAGATAGATAGATAGATGAATGAGAGAATATATACATACATACCACCACATCGAAAATGCCAGTCAAATTACGGCACAGCGCCAAGCAGAACAGTCATGAAAGCATAGCCACTGGTCATCAACCATCACAAAAATGATGGTTTCAGAACAACTTTATATACAGTCACAAACTGCACTACAAATTGAAACAGGCTCAACATTCGTATATATACAGTTTGTTCTCTGTTATCATGTCTCACAAATCAACGATGACATTTTTATTGCCTTCTTCACTGATTGGGACCAGAGAACTATATATAAATTACCGATAGTCAACTGGATCCCGTAGGATCAAGTCGGTCCGTAGGATACAATGAATTTAGACAGATAAAGTATATATAAAGGGGGATAATTAAATTCAATACAGTTATACTTTCCCCTACGTGGGATCAGATAAAGGTACAAGTGTGCAGATAAATTGATATAGAAATGAGAGAATATATAAACACATACCACCACATCGATATGCCAGTCCAATAACGACACAGCGCCTAGCAGAACAGTCATGAAAGCATACCCACTGGTCATCCACCATCACAAAAATGATGGTTTCAGAACAGCTTTATATACAGTCATTAACTGCACTACACGTTGAAACAGGCTCAACATTCGTATATATAGAGTTTGTTCTCTGTTATCATGTCTCACAAATCAACGATGACATTTTTATTGTCTTCTTTACTGATTCTACAAAACAACATGTTTTCTTCACTTCCATATGTAAATATGGATTATATATAATAATTATGTCATGTATGTAGATGATGTACCTTGTACGAATCAAAATAAAATATTTGTCTGTCTGTCTGTTGTCGGTTACTTTTTAAATATTCATAATTGAGAAAACAAATGATAATAATGCTAATAATAGAAATAATTTAATAATAATAATATTAGTAATAATGATATTGATGATGATAGTAATAATAATTATCAACACATTTCCTTTAAAGGTGTTAGCTTCTATTAAAAAGTAGATTTCTACATTATGAAAAAAAGTCATAGAAGTAAATTTGCTATCTAATGAATGTGCACAATTAAAATATATTCAACAGTTTTTATTCATTCTTGAAATCTTGGTGCTAAATCTCATTTAACCCATTACCGCATGAGCATTTTGTGAAAAGTGGCTGTTTTAAATTGAAAAGTCTCCCGTTACAAGTTCAAATTGCTATAAAATAATACGAACTCCTTCAATACTATTTTAGGACAAATGTTGACTGGACCATTGCCTTTGTAACATCGTACTCGTTGTAATTGTTGTTGTTTTGTAGATTTTTATCTTTCTTATTAAGTGTACTTACTACATAGTTTCAGCACCAAGAAAGTGGGAAACAATTAGCGTTTCACATGGTTTTACTGTAATCATAGACGGCAAAGTTCTTTGAAACTCGGATCGACAACCCTTAATTACTTGTTTGCTTTCAACATCTCATTGTTTGTAAAGGAACTAAATGAACATCAAAAGTATACATGAGATTTACAGTGTGTTTCATTTAATGAAGGACTTCTTTGTATGTTAATATTTCGCTGGTTATTTCAACTATATAAACAACAACAAAAAACCTTTCAGAAATAGCTAAATACATAAAACATCGCACGCGTCCCCGCAATTTTACGTGTTTACGTCCCGTGACCCCGCAGTTTTCTTTCTTAAATCTCGCTCCGCGCCCCCGCGCGGCGAAGTTTTCTGTATTTAACTTCGTCCGAGCACTCGCTTTTAAGCGTGCTAACACTCCGCATCATTTATGGTGAACATAGGTAACTGCAGGTGATTTACCAATCTCGTACGATTAAACTTATACACATATTTCTTGATGGCTCAATACCACACTTAGTCGGACGTCTTGTTAAAATGGAAATGAATTTAGCTAGTGGGTTCCAAAACTTTTTTTTAACATAACTACATAATTTACTGTGTGACAATATGAAAAAAAGAAAAAAAACAATGATGAAAACGTAATGAAATTTCCAAGACGGATATTCTGCGCTATGACTTTTTATTGGAAGTACGATATTCTACCTTGAATTTGTAAGCTTGAATTCAGTGTTTTTACTTGATACGGGGTGAATATAGGTAAACAAAGCGTGGATATCTTTTTAGTCATTGTATAGAGCTCTTGAAAGCAATAAAGTGTATCATCTGTAGATACATATTAAGCGATCCTTTGGAATGGAATGTTATGTAACAAATAATAGTAATATGGTGTCTTTTTATCATCAAAGAAATGAGACTGGAAGATATGGAAGGCAATAGGTAGAACGGTCAGAACAAAAAGTATTTATTGTATAGATATTAACATCGAAGATGAGATTCATTTTGATATGAAAATGTCTTTTGTATAATAATTTAAGAGCAAAATATGACAAAATATCATTTGGTAAGACCAAACATGGACCAGTCCTACTTTGTGAAAACCGATAATATTCAGCCTTCACCGCCTAAAAGGTAAAAGTGGTTTCAATCTAAGAACTTGGATACAATTTAAAGCTTTTATTACGTTATTACAATATGCATACTTAACTACCATAAATAACAAATAACTGTTTATTAATCATGGTTTAATATTACTATAACATGTATCAATATAAAATGGATTGGAAAATTTGTCAAAATTTTATTATGTGTTTATGAACGACATACGACAATTTCCATGTAATGCCGAACGGGTGTTCTGCGTTTAATGCATCTGATTTTCCAAATTCGTTTGCATCTTGAATACACTGGACATAAAACTTAAAACAATAAGTAGACCGTTAACACTTTAAATGTGTTTATAATATCTTATTGTTTTTGCTCCTTTACGGTTATTCTCATTTCTTTGTAAGGTCTCATTGTCATTTCAAACCGTTATTATTTATTGTAGAAACTGTGGTTCGTTCAATGCTGCGATATAATGTTTGAATTTCATGAAAAGGATAGAATCAAACATAACTTCAAAGTCCCTTTACATTAAGGTCATTATCGTCAAAATGCTTATATATTGTATTTGTTACGTTTTTGTCCTGTGTTTCTGCTTATTTTGTTAATTTATTTGAATGTAAAAATATTTGTACCATATGCAATTTTATCAATTCGATAAGCGATCGCCACAAAATTATTATCCGTTTTAAACAGTAGTTTTCAGAAAACACTAAGTACTGTACAAGTTATTTTGATTAATAACTTATAATGTTATTATAATGTTATTAATAATGATATGGTTTTAATGACTGGGACCATCGTTCACTCGTAACAAAACATTCTAGAAAAATATTATGCACTGTGTAGGTTAAAGGCCAAGGTCATCCTGACATCGACCTGACCAATAATCGGTCTACTGTCATAAGGTTTTATTATGCGCCCTGTGAACGTTGCCTTTGCCTTGTTGATCTTTATTCTTATAAATATTTCGTACAATGAATGGTTATACATTTGTACATTTATCAGTATCACACAGTCAAGTGTCTAATAGGTGAACGCGTTTGAACAGAATTCAATAACGTTTCAGATAGTCAAATCTTTACCCACGCTTCAATATCCTGAAAATACAAAGCTTCGAAATTTAAATATAACTGACCTTCATGAATTTAATCCATTTATTTTATAGCATGCCATTTTATTCTTTCGTTTAACAGTCAAAGTGTATATTATTCTAATTAATAAACAAGTTACTATCCGATAGTACCTTGTTCTGAAGATCTGGTTACTAAGTTACATATTCAACACCGTGTCACATTTTTGTTAACAAAAACAGTTTTTACAAAATAGCAAAACACAAATACTCGTATAAAGTAGCATCGAATGAAAACATAAGGTAACACAATCTCTATCACGTTCGCACTTTCTCTATTTTAATAAGGTAATCAAAATAAAATATCTCCCGGTTTCCCATTGTTTGTGAATACTTGTCAACATATGTGTTCAAATATCCACTTTTTAATTATCTTTAATTATTCTGAATGCTTAGCAACTGCAATATTCATGTTGTTATTACATTGGCTTGGTGAAATTCTTATGGCATGATGAGAAAATTGTGCGTTTTTATTCGAAAGAGACTTATGACCGGATACGTCATGAAATGAAAGTGCAAAACAGTACTAAAAACCATTCAGTTCCTTACCCATCAAACTGAAGCGTACGTTATATTTATTAGGTTATGATCTTTTAAGAATTTTTTACATAGTCAAAATAGCAGAAAATAAATGTTATGTTCAAGACATGTGACCAGGTGGTAATGATATGAACAAATTTTTGACGTACGGTTCGCACCATGGTGTATTTATGTTCGGATAAAAATGTTGAGCCCATGTGTATATGTTATTATTTACAACAAAGGGGAATAACTGAATAGATCCTTGACTAAAATTTATCGATTAGCATTTTGTAAAAAATGTTTAATTGCTTTTGTACCGTAACATTTAAACTACAGTTTCACGTGCATTTGATTTAGTGTGTTGTTTATTCAACACAAAAACAATTGAATATATATCCCCTTTCAATAGTTTTTAAACGTCTTGTTTCCCAACTTGGCCCCTGCTTTATTGCTGGTTTATTTTAGATCTCTCCTCTGATTTTCTTTATATGACTGATTTGTTTGTCGAAGCATGCAAACAGTATTTATTTATCGTATTTGCATCGTCGAGGCGGTTAAGTAGTATTGATACTATCATAACAACTTTATTTAATAACAGCATGTCTTAAATACTTGCATGAAACGTACTGTTTATTTCAATCTTACTTCTTAATTCTTAAAACCTAATGTTATTTAAAACTTCAGTATTTGTGTTTATTTCTCTTTTGTTTGCAGTTAAATATAAGATATATTTAATTCGATAAAAGTTCACCGACACAACTTCATGCACAATTTTAAGGCTGATACGACACATGCTTTCAATCATGGAAGTTTTTCTATTATTTATTTAAGAAAATTATCTGCTGATTCCAAATTTACAAATATTAAAATGTTGTGCTAAAATTTCGTTGTTCACGATTAAGGAACCCTTTCAAATGAAATCGTGATAACTCCAGAAGTTATTGATGGTATTGAGGGAAGCAACGTTTCCTTCAAATGTGTTCACAATGGAACAGGGTTACGAATTGGATGGCGACGGAAAGATGAGAGCAAAATTTGCCAATTTGCAACACATGATTGTAGTGATCTCATACCAAATGACGAAACACCGTGCACTTGTGAAAAAGATTATCAGAGCGTAACAATCATAACTTTACCAATACCAAATATTTCAAGTGCCGATCACAATACTTCCTGGTTTTGTGCAGTTACTTTTATGACAGAAATCGTCAAGCAACGTGCATCTTTATTTATCAAAGGTACATATATTATAAATCATCTAATTCTTGAATAATCATTCATTGACTTTATCGGTCTTTTCCTAATGGAAATAAATGGTAAATTACCTGACAATCAGAATGTTAAATGGAAATGCTATTTATATATTATTTTAGTTTTCGACATGGCTTTTAAACATAAAAGGCACTCTTCACTACACAAATAAGAGTATTTTACTTACAATGTCCTATTTCAAACTCCAACTATTTATGTCTAATGAGGTAAAACAAAACTAAAAGTAAATTGCCTTATTATAATATTGATATGAATGCATTTTTAAATAAAAAATAACTTATCACTAATATCGGCGCCTTTTAAAAATACTTATACTTTTAACGAACAATCCACACTAAACGAAGCTTTGGTTAAAATGCTTTTGGTCATAAGGCCGACCAAAACATGGACATATTTCAAAATAGTTACACATTTCTATTTAAAGAGTAAATTATAAAAATCTTATTATGTATCATTTAATTTAAGTTCCAGTTAAAACATTGACAATCTCACCAATTGCGAAGTCTATACAGATTTCTGAAAACAAAACCACAACGTTTACTTGCAACACTTCTTACAGCCGACCGATTCCTGAGATTCAATGGATTTTAAAGGATCGCAGCCATTTGCAATTAACTGGAGAGCAAACAAATAGAACCAACATTATCGGTTTGACTTCAGCGGAGAGTACTCTTATTAACAAACCTAGCAGAACATACAACGGATGGAAACTTTATTGTATTGTCATCAAGTCGGAAGTGCAAAAGGAAGAAATATCATCAAGTTTAATATCACTTAATGTCACATGTAAGTGTAACAGACTCAATCAAACTGAGTATGCAATATTTTCAATTTTTGCCGTTTTGAGCCTTCTCTGGGGATTCTTTTTTTTTTCAATTTTACCTTAATAAAACATAACTTTATACTTTTTCATCAATCATGGCCATAAATTAACTTATAAACTTTGATTTTATTTTTTATATATTGTTTTCTGTTTTATTTTTTGTTTCAATTAATACTTTTTATTCACATTTCCATTCATATTTTCATTTTTTTCTTTCAGATCCACCTGATTCAACGCTAATGATAAATGAATTTCTCTCAAATGGAATTTATTATGCTATTGAAAACAACACAGGTACTTTAACTTGCAAAATTACCGGAGGAAATCCAAAGCCATTGTTGACATGGACTAGATGTTTTGATAATGAAATTTATACTAGTTCTGGCAGCTCATCTACAACAGAAAGTGCGACAAATACGTTGACTTGGCGGGCAATGTCTGACACTGATAGATTATGTACATGTCAGTCCATACAATTAGAAAGAAATGACTCTGTGTCTATAAATGTCAAAGTATTATGTAAGTTTGAACTTAACACTTGTTATAACAGAGTAGTTAAAGTATTCAGCAATAATAAAACAATTACATTAAGATAATAACATGTTCGATGAAAATACTACGTGTTATTCATTTACAAATTAACAATATGTATGCGGATTGAAATAAGACGTATAAGCAAGGTTTTGAACATTGTATATGCGGCTATTTATAAAATTTAATTATTTTCTTATTCATTCCTATTTGTGTCTTTTTCAATAAATCGTTTTAGTATCAACAAACTTATCATTATTTGTTTGAAGATCCTCCTACTGTACCAATACTCAGGTATGACTCGCAAAATGTGTCTGGAAATATATATATCATACAAAACGAACAACTGTTGTTGGATTGTTATAGCAATAGTAAGCCCCTTGCCAACTTATCAATGGGAAACAAAACACATGCGCCAGTGACTTCAATAGAACACTGCCAAATTCTTGAGACGGAAAAGATGTACCAAGGAAATTATACGTGTCCTTGTTACTAATACAATGAACTCAACCGAGAGACTAACAGAACGGTTCTAGTAGAAGCACTGTTGAAGTCCATATTCTTTGTAAGTATTGTACTATTATTCTTCATCAATTATTTTTCTTTTGACACTCGTAACAGAAACATGAAATTTATATATACATGTATTTCCATGTACAAATTGCTTTCAACTGCCTGAAATATTGTAGAGAGAATTCCCGAGTCTTTCTTAATCAGTTCAAAAAATGAAATTCGAAATGTGCACTGTGTTGTCTAAAGAGACGCCCAGGATCGAATTGTTGTAAATATATATTTATACTGATATGATTGAAAATTAAAAAAATTTTGAAGTTTTTGGAAAAAGTGTTTTAAAAAAACCCTTTAATTTCCCCCACCTTAGAAAACCTGAATTTAAAAGGGGAAAGGGGATTTTAAACTCAACTTTTTGTTTTTCCAGGTTTTTCAAAAGGGGAAAAACCCCAAAGGGAAAAGGTTTTTTTTTATGGTCATCTGAGAGGGGGCCCTGGGCTTGGTCAATCAATATTTAAAAAATACGTAATAAAAATTTAAAAGGGGATAAAAAGAAAATGGGAAATTTCAAAATGCAAGGGTTTTCAAAAATTATTGGGCACCAAAAATGGGAAAACCCTTCGTGGGGAAAGGAAAAAGACAAATAAAAAAGTTTCAAAACTATCTGTTTCAGTGTTTTGTACTAAAAAATTTTTGCTTGAAGCATATAAATATTTAAAAAATTTTTCTTCCCTTTTTTGGAAAAACTGGGTTTAAAATTTTTTACTACCTTTAAAGATGTTTTAGTTTTTTTTTCCCCTGAATTTTTTGGTTTTTTTTTTTCCCTGGAAAAAAAATTTTTTGGGGATTTATAGGGGCCCCATTTGTCCCCTCTTTTTTCCCAAAATCGGGCCAAAAAATTAAATTTTTTTTAGTAAAATTTTTAAAAAAATATAGGGTTATTCCCTGTTAAAATTCCCCCCCTCCCCCGCCCATTTTAAATTTTTGAAAAATTTCCAAGTTTTACATATTTCTATTTATTGGTGAAAAACCCCAAAACATTCGGTTTTTTAGCATTTTCGGGAAAAATGGGCCCAAAAGATATTTATTAACATTAGTGTTAGTCTCGTTTCAGTGCCCGTTTAAAAATTCTACAGGAAAAAAGGGTAAAGGGTAAAACATGATTAATATTTAAAAAAATTTTTTTCCCCGATCGAATGGGGGTTTACAAAAGAAATTTTCCAAACTTTGGTTTTTTTTTTAATTGAAAATTTGAGAAAAAATTGATTTTACTTCGAAACAAAGGGAGGGGGTAAAAAATTAAATTTTTAAAAAAACTATTTATTCAAAACCCAAAAAAGTTGGGAATATTTTTTTCATCTATCTTTTAAACCGTTTGTTCTGAACATACTTTCTAAAACTTTTTTTTCCGGGTTTGTTCTTTTTACGGAAAAAATTTTACTTTTAAAATTAAAACATTTTCAAGGGGGGGCTAAAGCCAAAAAAATAAAAAAGGGTTTTTTCGTGAATGGGGTTTCAAATCTTTAAACCCTTTAAAGTGGGCAACAAATTTTAATATTACAAAAGTTACCTTTATTTTGCGAACCCTTAAAAGTTAAAAACCCAATTTCGAATTTCGGGGGCTTTCGATTTTTCGACCCAACACAACTTTTGGGTTTTGGGAAATT